>NC_091744.1:48537716-48650216 GCF_043380555.1 Nothobranchius furzeri | reverse complement strand
AGCGGAGATAGAAAATAGCGTTTTTAGCCCCATTGACTTGCATTCATTTTTTCGTTCTTCCGCGGGACCCGTGGTGCGGAAATAGATGGACGTGACTTAGGCTCCCTATTGACTCAACTTCACAGCAGAGAAAATGTCTACAGTCTGGTTTAAAAACATTTTAGGTTTAATAAGTCAAGTTTACCGTCATGACAACTCAGAGGGAGATGCATTTTTGTAACTAATCTGTTTAGATGTAATTAGCCTCAACCTCGGCCTCACATTAAAAGTGTTACAACCCAGAAACTAAAGGGTAGCTGAGTCATTCAGTCGTGGTTTTCTGGCTAAAAACGCTCGTCAACCTCCATTAGCGTCAGTTAGCTCCTTTAGCTTGTAGCTGCATGCCTCAGTGTTTGTTGGGTGTTAATCCTCTGCCTCCACCTCCTTTCCGAGACACATGACACGACTAAAATGGCGGTGGTGGGAACCTCCCACTGGGTTTCAGTTCAGCTCTTCAGTAACCTACGGGAGATGGTGCGGAGGGTTTGGCAATAATTTACGTACAGTCAATGGTTTGAAAGTGGGTTTTGTAGAAACATCAAAGATATGCTGATTAAATCTGATTGACTGCCCCTCATCTAACGTTTTAGAGATTAGAGACGTTTTTTTTCTTGGCTCTGCTGTGACTACACATTAGACCATCTATCTCAATTTCTGCAAACCATAGATGTTGAAAGAGCAACACTACAACAGATAAAGTATTAATAGTAACTATCCACAGAAATCCACTTAAAAGCACCGAACTATCCCTTTAAATCTCAAGCTAAACATAGGCTCTCTGGCTCAGTAAGCCAAGAAAAGAGGCCCTTCGTTTGGATCAGAACAAAGCTTTTCATACACTCAAAACAAAAGCAGCTCTTCTGCTTGGTATGATGTGTTCCACGTGTAGAGCTCAAGGCTGCTGTCTCCACAGCTGCCCCACACAGGCAGCCAAACAGTGGGGGGTGAGGATGGAGTGGCCTGCAGGTGAGGGGCCTGGGACGTATTGCTAGGTCTGGCCCAAAGCCAAAATGTGAGACGATAAAGCTGATCACACCTCTAGTTTTGGGCCAACTATTGTTTCAGTTGGGTTTCTAGAAACACCGTCTTGTGAGGGGAAACTAGAGGGCAGCAACTTTTTGGCTCATTCATTTTTATCTAAAGAAAAAACCCTCCGAATGCAGAATGATTTGAAATATGTTCGTAATCAAAAAAGAACAGCAGACATTTTGCATGAGTTATCATTTTCTGTGCAAATTCACTTGTTCTAATATTAAAGGCACACAGATAAACCAAACTGTTTGGGTTTAACAAGGTAATGTACAAGTTAATTAGTTTATTCTGCACACATAAGGAAAATATGTTGTGAGTCTGAAAAAGTAGTTCATGGCTCAGTGTTGGTAAATGCTGACGCAGCAGGAGAAGAGTTAGTATCCAGAGTGTTTACACTGTTTTTACTGCTTAGGCAAACCAGGAGAATATTACACGTTTAAACTGTGATGCATGCAGAGGGAAAGGTAGTGCAAAGCTTAAAAATGAATTAAATAAAGGTTCAATTAGTTTAAAAAGCTGCTTTTTACACACAGATTTATTTCAAGTACCCCATGACCTCTGCTCGATAGTCTTTCTGTGCTGGTTTGAGTTTAACCCGGACCATTTGGGTAAAAGGGTGATTTTAAACTCACACAACAAGCCTTTCTCTCTCTAGCCACACTCCTGGGGGAAAAACATCTTTGTCTCCGTAGCACGATGCCTCTCATTGCTGCACCTCGTGGATTTCATTCTGAAATCATCACCGGGATCCAATTTGGCTTCATTAGCAGAGACAGGGATCTCCTTCAGTCCAGCCCTGGACCCGTCTAAAGTAGTCATCTGCTGTCAGTAGCATCTTTGTCACTCAAACTCCTGAGCCCTCACTTGACTCTACAGAAGGGTCAGTCATTCTTCACTAAAAGGAATGTTTTTTTACTCTCTCTCTTTCTCAGTCTCTCTCCGCTCACTTCCTGTCAGGAAAGAAATTCATGGCAGCCTGTCCCCATTCCGACCCTGCAGTTCCCCCTCCTCCCCTGTTAGAGCAGGGGACCAATCAGACCATTCTGAATAAGTCTGGTCCTGTTCACTCAGGTCCCTGTGACCCAAAATAAGGAGGTGGTGTGAAACCTAATCATTTTACTAATCTTTTACTTTCAGGTTCTGCAAATTCTTCCGTTGCAAAACTGAAATAAAATGTAATAAAACATAAATATGATCTGTTTATTCATTAATTATTGAGTACAAAAAGGAGGCTTACAGGGAAACGCTGGAGATGAGGCTCCAGCAGAAAAGAAGTGAGGTCAGGGATGAAGACATGATCCAACAACAACATCTATTATTGATGCTCCATATCTGTAAAACTGACTCTAAAGTTAAAGCCATTCTGTGTGTGTTAATGTCCATCAGCTGTAGAGGCTTGAGGCTGGCATTGTAGATGTTTATCCAGAGTTTACTTTGTAGTTTCAGTCCGTCTAACATGACACGATGTGCTGAGAGGGACAGGGCTGATTCTAAAGCTTCAGACAAAAACTTTTTGTAGCTCCCTGAATATGTGATGAATGTGACTTTAAGCTAGCCCAGAAATATAGACCAACCATCTCAGTATCAAAAGGTTTAGCTCGCAGGTTGGTCTAGCTACACTCCATTGTAGCTTCAGCAGGTCTACTATATGACAGAATAATTTTTGGTCTAGCCAATCACAGTACAGAGAGATTGGATGGGTTTGGCACCAGAGCTGCAATGAGAAAAACTACAAAGATGGCGTCGGCTCAGAAATGGCCCTCATTTGAAACAGCTTTGGCATCAATTTTGGACAATTTAGACTTGGGCTATTCTTTGAGTCATGAGCAGATGGAGGTATTTTGGTCCTTACTTTAGAAAAAGGATGTTCTTACTTCTTCTTCTTCAGCTGAATATGGCAGACTGCCCTGTTGACTGAGTTCCATAGAGATGAATGTGTTACGTTGTTTGTTGCTCTGATTGGTCCTAGCATTGTCCAATAGCATGCAGAGACAGTTTGAAAGACAATCGTAGATTCTGCCCCACCACTGAGATCTGTCTGTAGCCTGGCCTGCCAGACTCGTCCTCTGTGTAATTCTGCACAGAGAGAATCTGGTAACTCACAGGCAGAGAGCACTTGAGGGACGGGACTTGGCAGCTCAAAAGTAACCAATCAGAAAAAAAGACGGAAATGCCGACACTGTAGTTTTCTAGCTGTAGTAAAAAAAAGGCGTCTGGCAGCGGCGCAAACATCTTTTATTTTTTTCGAGGAAAGGCTTTTAGTGCTTCTACTTGTGGTTTTAAAGACATTCAAATCATTTAGAACAGAAAAAAGAGCCACAGCGAACTCCGCCGCTGTCTTCATTGTTTATGAGAAACAGAGCATCGCTGTGTGTGACGCTGTAGTTGTCGTGGCCAAATTTATTGAGGGTTTGAAAGCCATTAGTTTTATTTATTCGTGTTTTGTTTAACAGTAGAAACATATTATAAGCCTGACTTCTACCTAAACCTTTACGTGATTTATGTATGTATTTATTTGATTACTTTTGTCAGTTTGTGATGACATTGTAAACCTTTGGACCCTAGGAGGAGTCTGACAGGTCAGGCTAATCTGTCTGTGGGTCATACCCAGACTTTATTTACATTTTATAGGATGGCTTGTCATGTTCTGTGTCCCTTTGTTCCCCAGCCCCTCCAGTTCCCACTCCAGGTTCTCCTTTTGTGTTTCATAGCGCCCTCATATGTCCTTTGTCTGCATCTAATTTATGTGTCTCCTGTGTTCCTTTAGTCTTCTCCAGTCACCCCTCTGCAGCCAGTCATCCCTCTGCAGTGTTTATAGTTTCAGCTTTTCATTTTTATTAGTCTCTTTAATATGTTTTGTCCCACTGGTTTTTGTAGTTCTCCTTCCCTTTAGAATTTTAGTTATATGGTTGCTTTTTTGTTTTTAGGTTTTTTCTTAGGTCATGTGAGTTCCCTCCCTGATTAGTCATTGCTTTCACCTGGTCCTCCCCCACACTCCACACACCTGCAGCTCATCTGCCTCCCATTATGCCCCAGTGTATTTAAGCCCTGTCTTGTCTCTGTGTCTTGTCGGTCCATTGTCGTTGTCAGTGTTGTTTTGTCCGTCTCGTGCGTTCTCCTGATCTTGCTCATGAAAGAGCTTCTGTTTTGCCTTTTTTGCCAGCATTTGCCTTTGGATTTATGCCCAGCCTCCTAAAATAAAAGGATTTTTACTTCATATCCACTTCTGCCTCGTGTCATCCTGGGTTACTGCATTTTGGGTCCAAACCATCCTCTCAACGTGACATGGCTAGTCTAGGCCAGGCTAGCTTTAAGCTGCTACAACATCCAATTTTAGCATATGTTTATGTTTATTTATTTGGCAGATGCTATGATCTTAGTGTACAAATGATTTAAGACTTTATTTGTTTTGCTAGTGCTGATTAGCTGTGGTGGCCATTTTGATGTAGAGTGACTCCAAAAGCTAAAGATGGACATCCTGACAAGGCCTAATGAGATTCATTAAGATCCTTCTAGAGGTTTATGAGATATTTTACTAAGAACAGACACAGGAACAAACAAGGTTGCTCATCTTTTACCTTTCAGCAGCAGTGTTGGGAGTAACGCGGCACAGTTAATTACTGGAATGCATGGCTTTTTGCTGTAATGTGGTAATGTAAGGCATTACAGGGAAAGAAAATAGTAATATTTACTCGGTACAAGTGTCAGTAACGCAGTAATTATAATGCATTTTTAAACCCAGAATCAAGATGTAGGTTTCCTAAAAATTCAAATTGCGGGAAACCTGATAAAAGATCCAGTATCCACATATATGACGTCATTAATGGACTCAGCTTTGCGGGCATTCTGTGAGCAGCGGTAATGGCTCAAATACTCCAGCTGCGTCCTGCACGCGGCTGCTGTTATATTCACAAAATCGCTCCACCAAAACAAAGTAATTAGTTTGCGATCGTTTATATCAGCCCATATTCTCTGGTACTTCATGTACTTTTCAGCTGAGTTCATAATCTGTGCCCCGGTGATTTCAACTCATTGCTGCTGGAGCATGTTAAGCTTTTTTTTTTTTTTTTTTTTTTTTTTTGCTTTCAGTAGATCCCTTTGGCTGACTAGTTAGAAAGTAGGAAATCTAGGAAACAGTTTTTCTGGAAGACGGAGAAAACATGCAGCATGCAGGAAGGTTAGAGAGAGAAAGGGCCGGAAATTATTCACATAAAATCAAGAAAACAAAACAAAGTGCTTGAAAAGAAAAAAAGTAGGAAGATTTATCCCCAATACACATTTTTACCTGTGAAAAGCAATAATATATAAGCATTTTAATATTTATACATGTGATAGAATCAGATCACCCCAGAAGTCAGTCCCACATCCAGGGCCGTATCAAGGCATTTGGGGACCAAGGCAAATATAGGCTTGGAGCCCCCACCACCTCACACCCTGCTCAGTTAATATAAGATGGCAGCATGCTGAGAGTACAGATTGTTGTTGTTTTTATTTAATAAACAATCATTTTAAAGCACTGTTATTATATCTGACTGTTTTTAACAGCAATCCTAGCTCAGACACCACATCACCTTCCACATATATGTCATGAGCTCACTGAGCGTCACATGACCAGATTCATACTGAAGTTGTTTTGGTGAAAGTAACTTAAAGTAATGCAAAAGTAGTATAGTGCCTTACATTTTAAAATCAGTAATATTGTAATGTAATGAGTAATAAATAATGCATTGCAGTTTTGAAGTAACTTGCCCAACACTCTTCAGCAGTGTGTGATAATGACACAAATTCAAGGTTCAAGGTTCAAGGTTGTCTTTATTAATCCCCAAGGGGGAAATTGAATTGCCTTGGACAAGTAAACACAACATGCATATCCACACAGTAAAACATTCACTGGTCCTGATAAAATATGAAAATATCAAATATACAATCATACGAAATGGTCATTGTAAAAACGCACTGCAGCTGGAATAAAAGAGTTCCTAAAACGTTCAGTGGAGCACCAGGGCATTAACATTCGCCCACTGTAAGAGCTCCTGAGATCCTTAAAAATGTGGTGAAGGGGGTGATCCTCCAGAGTCATAACTGTCTTAAGTTTACGCTTCATCCTTTTGTCGATGATCATGTCAAATGAGTCCAAGCGTTGCCCAACTACTGAGCCAGATTTCTTGATCATTTTGTCGATCCTGTTTTTGTCCTCAGCAGTGAGGCTCCTGCCCCAACACAACACAGCATAAAACAACACACTGGCCATAATCCCCTGATAAAACACATTCAAGAGCCTCCTACTTATATCAAAAGATCTTAGCTTCCTAAGAAAAAAAAACAATCTGGACTGGGCCTTTTTAACAACAGAATCACTGTTCCTTTTCCAGTTTAACTTATCGTCGAGGTACACCCCGAGATATTTATATGTCTCCACAGTTTCTATAGGTTGGCCTTTGATGACCACTGGAGAGAATGTTTGTTTTTTCTTCCTAAAATCAATAACCAGCTCTTGTGTTTTGCCAACATTGAGCTGTAGAAAATTTGCATCACACCATCCAACAAAGGAGTTAACTTCCTCCCTGTAAGCCAGGTCGTCACCCCGGGAGATCAGGCTCAGTAGGGCAGTGTCATCAGAGAACTTCTGTAAGTGACAAGATGGTAAACTGTGCCTATAGTCAGCTGTGTACAATGTAAATAAAAAAGGAGATAAAACTGTTCCCTGTGGTGCACCAGAGTTCGTAAAAATCAAGTCCGAGCACTTACCACCAACCCTCACAAACTGAAGCCTGTTTTAGAGATGGTCTAAAATCCAGGCAGTGGTGGAATTGTGCTGCTTAAAATCCAATAACTTATTTCCTAAAATATGGGGCAGAATGGTATTAAAAGCACTAGAAAAATCAAAGAACATAAGTCGCACTGAACTGCTGGCTTTTTCAAGGTGTTTATAAATAATGTCCAGCAGATACAGAAGGGCATCATCCACACTCACACCCTTCCTATATGCAAATTGCAAGGGGTCTTGGAAGGAAACAACTTGTTCTCTTAGGCATTTAAGGACAATTCTCTCAAAACATTTCATTAAATGTGATGTCAACGCAATAGGCCTAAGATTGGACAACGTACAGCTGACACCTGTTTTCTTAGGGATCGGCACAAGACAAGAGGTTTTCCACATTACAGGTATTTTGGCAGCAGACAAGGACAACATGAAAATGTAGTGGAAGACAGCTGCAAGCTGCTCTGCACAAACTTTAAGGGTGTATGGATGGACACCATCAGGGCCTGCTGCCTTGTTAGGCTTAAGCTGACTAAACTGCTGCTGGACATCCTCAACACTAAAGCTAATCTCTGAGCATGCATTCTCAACCTGATCCGTGGCAAGTGCTGATTTAAGTTTGTCGTGTTCATGTGTAAAATCACGATCATCAAATCTGGCAAAAAACTAGTTCATCTCATTCACATCCATCCCGGTGCTGTGTAAACCTGTTTTACCCCCATAGCCAGTCATGGTTTTCATCCTGTCCCAAAGACACTTCGAATTAGAACCATCAATAGAGGTTTCCATCTTATCTTCATATTGCTGCTCACTTCGTCGGATCAGTGTCTTAAGCTCCTTTTGTGCCACCTTAATTTGCATTGGGTCCCCACTGTAAAAAGCAAACTTCTTCCTGTTAATTGCTGCCTTAACCTCTGGTCACCCATGGTTTATTATTAGCAAAAACCTTAACTTGTTTACAAGGCAGCACCAAATCAGTACAGAAATTAACATAGCAAGTCACTGTGTCTGCAATGTCATCAACATCATCACAGTCACATCCTTCAGTAAAAACAGACCAGTCTGTACATTCGAAGCATCCCCTCAGAGTTTCACACGCCTCCTCCGTCCACACGCGCATCGCCCTAAACGTAACCGGCTGTTTCTGTACAGCGGGTGTATACCTGGACCTCAGTAACACAAGATTGTGATCAGAGTTACCAAGTGGGGGTAGGGCTGACGAATAAAAACCATCCTTAATGTTCGTATAAAATAAGTCAATGATCCGCTTCCCCCGCATGGGACATTTAACCATTTGTCTGAAGGACGGGAGCGTAGAAGAGAGAGAACAGTGATTAAAATCCCCTGTAATAATGAACAGTGCATCCAGGGAAGAGCTTTGTAACTTATGTGTCACTTTAGAAACTGTCTCTATAGCTCGCTTTCCGTTGGCCGACGGTGGGATATAAACAACAGTTACAATTATGTGGGAGATCTCCCTCGGGAGGTAGTAGGGACGGCAGCTTACCACCAGCAGCTCAACGTTCTCGTCACACACCCGCTCCTTAACAGTGACATGGCTCGGATGACACCAGCGTTCATTCACATATGTACACACCCCTCCGCCTTGCTTCTTAGCTGTCACGCTGAGGTCTCTGTCCATCCTGCGAAGCGTAAATCCATCAATCTTCACGTGGGACTCCGGTATCTTCTCCGACAGCCAGGATTCCGAGAAGCACATCAGGCTACTCTGCCGGTACATACGGTCGTAGCGAACACACGCAGAAAGCTCGTCAACCTTGTTGCAAAGTGAGCGCACGTTTCCGATGATCACAGAAGGAAGAACCGGCTTGTACCCTCGCCGCCTATTTTTAACTTTGATCCCCGCTCTGCAGCCTCGTTTCCTGGTTTTGACACTGGTAGCATCCAGCTCAGGGTCCAGAAAAGGCTTACTTGTCGCATGCAGCTGCAGACCTAAAAGTTCATCCCGGGTATACGTGTAGACCGGTAGGCCATCACCGCTCCTGACTCGCAGTGTTTGCACTGGGTGCCAGCAAATCACTGCGCACAGCCACACAAGGAGCACCAGGATACATGTATCGAAAACAGCCATAATGTGTAGTTGGAGCAGATTCCAATTGGAGAAAAAATTAAAAGAAAAGTCAAGAAAAAGTTGCTACAAATACAATGAACAATAAAAATAACTCCACGCTCTCTCACACACACACACCCAAGGCAGTGTCGCCAGCTCAGGGGGGCGGCTTAATACATAGTTTTCACTCATATCTGAATTAGCTAATTATCCATCAGATAAATATCACCATCTGGGCTGATGTTTTCTGTCTTCTTCTGTGGTGTGTCTTAAGGTCGGGTAGTTAAAACTACACTCCAGGCTTCCTCCACCAGGCTGAAAACTCAGAGCACTCCGCTCAAATTCTTTTCTCTGATCAGCATTTCAACCATGGATGGTTGGTGCTGGACCCTGTTTGAGGCACAAGCTTGTTAGGCCCGAGCAGCGAAAGCGCTGCGAAGGCCTCTTGTTTTTGCTCTGATTATTCTTTTTTTGTTATTCCGTGCCCCCTTTGAACGGCTTTTTGGGGACCTTAACGTACCCCAAAACTCACAATATTTTGCACACTTGTCAGGCCTGGTGAAAAATTTGATATTTTAAAGGTCCCAAAAAATCTCAAAGAAAATGGCTGAACAGCGCCCCCTAGAAAGTGAAAAAAAAAAACCTCTCCATAAAGCTTAGTTTATCGTACAGTTATGAAATTTGGTACACTTGTAGTACTCAACAGTCCTCACAGAAAAGTCTCTTGCAAGCATGGTCAATATCAAACAGGAAGTCGGCCATTTTGGGTTGAAATGGCGATTTTTTGCCGTTTTTGCCGTTTTTAGGGTCCGTTTCTGATTGGATTGCTCGATCATTTTTTGCACGATCGTCTCAAAAGTGGTGTAAAATTGCTCAGAAGAGATGGGCGAACAAAATGAGACAAGGATTCTGAGTTTTCGTACATGTTGAAGGGGCGGGGCCAGGCCTCGAAGTTTGACTTCTCGCCAAAAAAATTTAAATTGCTATAACTTCGTAACTGAATGGAATAGAGTTACCAAACGTTCTGTGGTCATTCGTCATCTCCCCACAAAGTAAATTGAAATGTCGGATGATGACATCACACAAGCCCCGCCCCCTCAGGACCAAAAAGGTCAAGTTTTACTGTGAAAGGTCCCAAATTGCCCCATTTCACTTAATCACCACAAATTTGTAGCTGGTAACTCAAGACAAGTGGGGGTTGCTTGGCGTCACTTTATGGGAGTTTTCGGCAGAGGGCGGGGCTGTGGCGGCGCGGCGAAGTCAGGCGTACCGCCGTGGCCTTACATTTGCCTCCCATTTCGTCATTTCTAAAGATATCGTCATGAAACTTCTTGTGAGTGATCCTAGTCCGGCCCCTCCAAAAATCTGATGTCAACATCTGGTGGGCGTGGCCTATTTTCTGAAATAGCGCCCCCTAGGACCATTAAAACTGTCAGCCCCAAGCCATGCTTCGACTGAGAATTACGACATTTGGTACACTAATGTGGTGTCTCACGACCTACAAAAAAGTCTCTTGGAGCCAAGTTGTAAGTCGCACAGGAAGTCGGCCATTTTGGTCCAAGTACGCGATTTAGTGGTTTTCGCACACGTTGTTTGGAGAGTGATGCTCCGTCGCCCTTTTCACCAATCTCCTTCAAACTTCTGCTATATACTCTTAAGAAGGGGAAAAAATTCAACCGTCGGATTTTTCAAAAGTCGAAAGGTGTGGGCGTGGCTAAGCCTCAAACTTTGACCTTTTGCCATGCCACTCTTTTTTTCACAGCTCCCTATTGGACTCCTTTTACCCAATCACCAGGATTCTCTGGCAAATAGCAGCAGACAACTTGAGGTTACTTGGGCTCCAGTACTGGCAGGGTTCGAAAAAAGGCGGGGCTTTGGGAGCATGGCGAAAATCACCATCACGCCATGGAAATACGTTTGCCTCTCATTTCTTCAGTTATCGAGATATCACCTCAAAATTTGTTGTGAGTGATCCTAGTCTGACCCCCAATAGAAATGGTCAGCTAAAATGTGTGGGCGTGGCCTATTTTCGGAAATAGCGCCCCCTAGGACCATTAAAACTGTCAGCCCCTAGCCATGCTTTGACTGAGGATTACGAAATTTGGTATACTAATGTGTTGTCTCAGGACCTACAAAAAAGTCTCTTGGAGCCAAGTGCAAAGTCGCACAGGAAGTCGGCCATTTTGGTCCAAGTACGCGATTTAGTTGTTTTGGCACACGTTGTTTGGAGAGTGATGCTCCTTCGCCCTTTTCACCAATCGCCTTCAAACTTCTGCTATATACTCTTAAGACATAGGGGAAAAAATTCAACCGTCGGATTTTTCAAAAGTTGAAAGGTGTGGGCGTGGCTAAGCCTCAAACTTTGACCTTTCGCCATTACTTTACTTGACTTAACTCCCATGTGCATGATCAGATCTTTTTCGAACTTTGTCTGTGTGATCATTGACCATATCTTTAAACAATGACAATGTGGACAGCTGACATCACCTACGTCCCGCCCCCTGAATACAGGAAGTTATTTTTTATGCTGAAATGCCCATATTTGTGCCCTCTAATTTAGTCAACATGACACCAAGGTCATGCACTGTCTTCATGATGCTGTAATGACCATTCAGCTATGATAGCTTTCCAGAAAGGGAGGGGCTTTGATGCCATGGCGAATTCTGGCGTAACGCCATAACCTTACAATGTAATTTAATGGTGAGCTCAGACGGGATGCTGAGTCAGGGTGAGGTGCGGACTAGGAGGCCATTTGCGGTTTCTGGTGTCGGAGTGGTTGACGTTTCTGTTCTGCCAGATGTGCCTTGGTGCCCCGGGCTGCCGGCCAGGCCGGAGCGGCGCGGAGCTGCGAGGGCCGAACGACGCTGCTTGCAGCTTTAATTGTATATTATGTTTTTAAATGCTTAAGACCAGATTTTAACAACACATAATACAACTGGGTAAACACTGGATTTCAGCAACAGAATGTTTTTCTTTTGTTTGTTGTTGTTGTTTTGAGTTGGTGATGATAAAACAAAATAACACAGAAAAAGTCAAACTGAAAAGGTAAAAAAAATCTAGTTCTCCTCTGTGTTACTGATTTCCTATATAACAGGTGATCTTGACTGAAAACATCCACTACACTTACTGGAATGACCCAAGATGTGTCTGTGAGGAGAAGTGTTCAGTTTGAAAGGCCGGGAGACCGGGCTTGTGTTAGCACACGGTCCACAGTCCACATGTGAAGAATCGGCCTGTACACACCATAATAGAGGGAAACACAAGTAACACACCCTGGTACAGAAAATCTAAAATGTTGAAACCTTAAAAACAATTAACAGCTCTGCAGTCTGAAGTAAACAGGAGAAAGAAAGAAAATGATCTTTTATATAGTGCCTCTAAAGATAAAAATCACGAGGAGTTTCACAAAAGCAACAATTCAAGTATAAAAAAGATTTCAAAAAATGATTTAAAAAAGGATCTAAATGAGATAAATAAATGTGATTAAAAACAAAAATGTGAGGAAGAGAGAGCGAAAATGAATAGAAAAGAGGGAAATCAGTGGATCACAGATAAAGGTGGAATAAGTAGAAAGAGCAGAATAAGGAGAGGATGACGAAGGTGAAGAGGAACCACACTCACCACAAGCTGCACTCTGCCTCCACTCAGGACAGATGAGCTTAATCCAGGTAAAAAAGGCTCCCTGTGGATAAAAGGAAACTTATTTATCAGAGTTTTAATGCTACACATCATCATCTCACACCATCTGTCCGTCCGCCTAACCTAACCCTTTACCATAAAGTGGTCGCAAAGATTAGTCCCCATAAAATCTAACATAAATTATGACATGAATGTGATCTTTGAAATCCAGATCACATTGAACGTGTCCAACCCTGACCTATTGTGCGGTCAGGTCAAACAGAATCTTGAGGCAGACACGTCCTGCTGCTCTGAACGGTCTATCTCTGGGATTTCTCCTGAGAAATTCTAATGAAAGTCTCACTTTTCTAACACTTGAGGCCATGTTTGTTTTCATAAATCATTCGAAGCCTTTATACTTGGTAAGGATAAACATGTGTGACTATTTAAAGTGTGTTTATCCGTGTTATGATGTACGTGAAGTGTCTGACCTGTCTGAGAGCCGGTCAGACTGATAAGCGTCGGTCTGCAGTTGCCGCTGATCGTGTTGCCTCCTCGTTTGCTTCGTCTGCTGAAGGCCCAGCTCAGCCACACCAACTGCACTCAACCAAAAACAGTTACAAAAGTCAAAAGTCACATGTCTGTGCCTCTTGTTGTAACACACAAAGAAAAGGATAACAACACTGGCACGTCTGTGGATCTGAGCAGGTGCAGTGAAGCAGCAGTCATGTTTGGAAGTCAAGGGCCTTGTTGGTTGGACAGGGTTGTCATGTTTTGTAGTAACTACATTTGGCCCAGGGACAGGTCGGCAGCGAGAGCTTTCAGTGGCCGTGTCAGGGTGATTTATTTGTTTGGAGGACTCAGGGGAGTTCCCTGTGTTGCATGTTTAAAGTGGTAGAACAACTCAAAGGGAAGGCTCTGAGTTTTCCCAACAGCTTTGCGAGGCCTTGTGGGTTCTCTGTGAAATCAAATCAAAGCGACGTTCCACACATTTGTTTTTACCGGAAGAAATCTGAAAGGCTGCTGATTTATGAGGTATGCTGAAATCCCACAAAAAGGCCGTAATTCAAAGTAAACATTTATGTTGCAGTGACAGTAAAGCTGCTGTGGATGGCGTAAGCTGATAATGAATTTTGACAGCCCAGCGCTGAAACTAATGATGCATTTATTTAAGCGATTTACTTGCCTTTGCTTAGTTGAAAAAAGAGGAGACAAGCTTTACAGTTTTCATTGCTTAATTGAAAAGCTCCACTAAAAATGTCAAGTGATGGATGTTTCCCCCCGGGGCAGCAAAGGCCAGGAAATGGCTACATGCAGTTCCTAAAGCTGGGAGAAAGTATTTTCAGCCTAAATAACTCCAGGAGAGTCTTCCATGAGCAGCTGCTTTCTTTTAAACGCTGCTAAATGAAGCCTTAATGGACCAAACATGGCCTCTAAATCATTTTAACTGTGTCATTCATGCCACACATATAGAGAGGTAAGGTTGAATTTGACGATTTAAAATCACTGCATGTGGAGTCTTTCATGATGAATAAAACTCACTTACTCATTGGACTCCAGGAGCATAAAGAGTCATCCTCCCCCCGTTTTCTTCCCCAGAAGCCCCAACTTTAAGCCCCCTCCTGACCTCCTGAATCCCCTCCAGGACATCTAAATGGGGCCTGTAGGAGTCACGCCTGTTTGGGGTCTCTTAAGCACATTAAGTGATCTGGTCTCCTCTGAGGAGGGGAAAACTTAGTATCAGAAGCGGGTGAGGAGGAGGAAGGTAGGGGCTTTGGCCCCAGCTAACTAGAGCTGAAAGAGGAGTGAGGTGAGCACTCCTTCCTCAACAAACAGTCAATCAAACCTCTACATAATGTGTTGTATAAAGACACACAGCCTCTCATCCCTCTGTTGATGAAAAGTGAAGCCAAATTTGTGCCAGAGTGTGAGAACTGAGGATGTAGGGCCGTGAGTCCCAGCTACTGCTCCTCACGCAGTCATGGTCATGTCAGACAACAGCTAATGACAGCTAAATGCATAGGAATGCCTACAGTGTGTTTATGGTTTGAACTTGCAGCAGAAAGGTAAGGTAACCCTAACCCTACATGAATCATCAACGGTCAATGCCTGGAAAAAGTTATCTGAAGAGCATTATGTTATTTATTTCATGGAGGGGTGGGACTTCAAACATTCCTGTTTGCAGTGAATGCAAAAAGAAAATGACCTGTATTTGATATAGCGCTTTCTAGAGTCCTGGAACCCCCCAAGGCACTTTACAACACAACCAGTCATTCACTCATTCACACCCACACATTCACACGCTGGTGGGAACGAGCTACGATGTAGCCACAGCTGCCCTGGGGCGCACTGATGGGCAAGGCTGCCGAGCACTAGCGCCACCGGTCCCTCTGACCGCCACCAGCAGGCAAGGTGGGTTAAGTGTCTTGTCCAAGGACACAATGACAGCAACAGACTGAGTGGGACTTGAACCCGCAACCTTCCGATTACGGGGCGAGCACGTAGCACCTGTGCCACCGTCGCCCCAGTTATGATTTCATTGCTAAGCAAACCGGAGGCGCCTTTACTTTGGAGTAGCTCTCACGTGTTTTTCTTGCTGAAAACGGCCAGGAAAACGCTGTTAGCTTTGGTTAACATGCAGCTAGCGTCCCGCTTATCTCCGACTGTGTAGAAAGAACTGATGTAAAAGACCACAGAGTTACGATCGCAGTGGTCTGACGCTCCGCTTGTAATTTAACAGTCCCAGTCCACATTAGACCTCCACAGGCAATCTTCTGATTGCCTGTGGAGGTAATCAGAAGATGGCCTGTATCCCACCCGCACAGCCAGTCTGCTGTGCGGGTGGGATACCCCGGTCCAAGAAGAAGAAGAAGAAGAAAATATCATTTGTATAGCGCCTCTCAAGATAAAAATCACGAGGTGCTTCACAAAAACAAAAAATGTAAAAAATATAAAAAAGCATTTAGAAAATGTTTAAAAATATATTGAAAATGAGCAAAAATAGACAATTGTGATATAAAAACATGTTAAGAAAGAGAGAGAGTGAATAGGAAAGAGGGAAATCAGTGGATCCTGATGAAGGTGGAATAGGTGGGGAGAGCAGAATAAAGAGAGAGGTGAAGAAGGTCATACAAAAGCCAGCTTGAACAAGTGAGTCTTCAGCTGCTTTTTGAAGGAGACCACTGAGTCCACTGATCTCAGGCTCAGGGGGAGAGAGGTCCAGAGTCTGGGGGCCACAGCAGCAAATGATCTGTCAACTTTGGTCTTTAGCCTGGTGCTGCACAACCAGTAGGCTTTGATCACTGGACCTCAGGGACCTGCTGGGGATGTAGGGACTGAGAAGGAGCCCTTCTTAGCTTCTTGGGTTAGCCAAGTTAGCTAGTAGCTTCATTTGTTAATTTGTCCCAACACTGTACCAAACGTAACAGCCCCACCCTCAGATCCACCTATTTAGCCATTTTTGGATTGTCCTGACGTGACGGGACCTGTGACACGGTCAAAATGGCAGTGGTGAGAACCTCCCATTTTGGCACAAAAACTTATAATTTGAGCCTACGGACATGAGTTGGACAGTATATATGTTGATGGGTTGAACCAAACCACTGTTCTCTGCTGATGTTTCACTCATTTTCTACCTTTGACGACTAAAGTCGTAATTTGCATTTTTTATGGGGCGGGCATCGGAACGAGACCCCCACACTGGAGAGCAAGCATCACGTCTCTAAAGCTGATCTTCATCCATGAATGTCACACATCATGTGACCAGGAAGCGGGAAATCCATGAAGTAAGAGATTGTTTTGGGCCGCTGCTGTAAAAAAAGTGAGGCGCAAACCAGAAAGGCTTCTGCAGCTCACAAGTCGACAACGGTTTATGAAAGAGCGGATAACACTAGAAACACGCTGATTCTTCTTGATGTAAGAAGTGAGTCTACTCTTTCTTTTGGTAATTTTAGTGTTTACATGATCATAGAGCACAATGACCTGTGACTGTTCAAAAAACAGTAAAAACGCTCAAAAACGCTGGCAGTCAGGAGCTTTTCTGATCAGGAAACAGATGGCGGTGAATGAGTTAAAACAGCTGGAAAATAAAAACATCTAGAAGAGCAATGCAACCAAATGTTTTAGGATCACTGTTTAAATCATAAACTGGAGGACCAACCCCAGAGCGTTCGAGGGACTTTATGTTGGACTCCCGTCTCTGTTAGTGGGTCAGTCTGCTGCCCCAGTGCATAAGCTCTGGCTTCTCAAACCTAAACCAATAGAAACGATTTCCACTGCTGCTAGAGAAACAGTAAAAAGAAGCTCATAAATTAAATGCACATGAGTGATGGTAGAAGCTCTGAGACGGAGATATTTTGGAAGATCAGCGATAAACACAGTGATTGTGTTTCAGTTGGACTTTGTTGATGACATGAAGTGTGAAATTGAGTTAAGTACTCAGGAGGTAGGGGTTCCAGGCTGAAATAAAAATACATATCCTCGTGTCCCTGTGACGAATGTTTGGTGAGGCTGGAGGTGGGATGGAGAAAGGCGTTGGTGGAAAGTAAGAGCAGAAATGCTCGGAGGCATAAAACATCTTTCACAGATGAATCCCTCAGACTCTCAGAGAAATGTACATTTATACTTCTGCTTTTAAGAGAAGATCTCTCATGGCTTCGCACCATACTCTCCCTGACTCACTCTATGTAAGCCGATATCCATTTCAAGTGGCTTACTCATGTCCAGCACATCCACACAAAGAGCCTGGATAAAATAAACATGCCGCGTCAGATATCTTGGAAAGAATCTGTCATGGGTTTGGGGCTAATCACCTCCAGAAGTGGTTTGACTCAGAGCTTGAAACGTTAGCCCCTGTCGGGGAGCACTGGATAGGCCAGGCTGGGTTGGGCTGGCTAGGCCTCGGGCACTGGAGATGGATCCGGAGGGGGGGTGCCTTTCACGGGTCAGAACCAGAGGAACACAAGTGCTGCCTTTATCGCTGCAGTTGCTACGACCTCATGGCCATCTTGTAAAAAATCTGCAGGAGTCGTCTCCACCTGAGCGACACTGGTTAGAGTTATGGGTGTTGCTGGATTCCACTCAGTGTGATCAGATGTAAAGTTTAAAGCACAACGAAGCCCTAACTGGAGACGTATAGTTACACAGAGTCGTTTAAACTCAGAGCTTGAGAAGCTCAGTACTGGGATAAGGGTGGAGAAGACCGATAACAAACTGGGAAAAACAAAACTGGAATACTGTTGTAATGTAACAGGTCATTCAAACAGAAACACTGCCAGCTGGCTGGGAGCTTATCCACAGAAAAAATGTGCTCAGAAACGACTCCAGTGTTAGTAAAAGCAGCACTGGAAAGATGACGCAACACACCAGCAGTCACAATAAAATTAATTTCACAGCTTTCTCTACTTATTTTTTAAAGTGCATTTGCCATTCTAGCTGTAACAATAAAGAACAACCATTAAATAATTCAACAGCTCATGATGCTTCCAGCAGCACTGGACTTGGACGAGTCACTTTACTGGCAGCTGTGACTGCTGACCTCGAGCACCGTGCACTCCACATGCGAGCTCTGACCTCTATGGGTGAAAAAGCAGGGATGTGGGGCGAGGGGGAGAGACCTCCCATCCTTCATGAGGATGTCACAAAGTCAAATTGTTGATGCACCTCTGGACAAAGCTCCCAGCCAGGGATGCCATTCAGTCCTGAATTCGCAAACCATGGTCAAGACTGAAGAAGCCTTTTGGATGAGAGGTGAAACGTCTTCAAGCAACAAATTGTCTTTTTAAAGATGTGGATCACTCATTTAATCAATACATCTGCAGTGGTCTCTAGTAGGAATGGATGCCTTGTAAGTTGTACTCTGGCAAAAAAAAAAATTCCCAGAGGAACTAGAAGTGACCCAGATCAGAGTTGAGCCTAGATGACAGGATGTGGAGTCTTATTTCCTGATATTTGGACATCATAACAGCAACATGACTCTACCACTGACTCTTTGTTCTGTAACAGTGATGTTTTATCTCCACAAATAACACAAGCCTGGAGGAGTTGTGTTGCGTGGTGGTTGCTAATGCTAATGGCTAGCTTCTACTAAACCAAGATGTTCTCTGCTGTTTCTCGGACGCTAAACCAACAACAGCCTTTGCCTGTCGTGAGCCAAGATGGGTGAGTCCATGAATGTTCAGCGTGATGCAGATCTGTCAGGCTTTTATAACCTAAACGTTTCCCTTTCTGTTTTCTATCAGAAACGAATGCAGGACAAAGCTGTAGGAGACTTTTAATGTTCAGCCTGGATGAAAATCCCATATGACCCATTATAATCAAAAATAATGTCTAAATAATGTTTTTTCAGTGAACCACACCTTTACAATAGTTCACTCTCATGAATGTGGGATGAATGAGTTTCTACACCAACATATATCACAAGTTTTAAAAAATCCTTCACGGTGAAACAGCCATTTAGTCCACTCGGTATAGTGCTTACTGTGCAAAGAAACGCTCAAACATACAACAAGCACAATGACACTGCAATGCCAGAAAACGCATACCATTGCATATGTGACGTTTTACCTTTTAAACAGTATCTGCTGTGCTGTGCAGGCCTGCTCCTTGCCTCTGCTGAGCTAAACTTGTTACTGGAGTTTCCTAACAAGGCATCACGGACAGAGGGCTCTAAATGAGAGCATTAAGGAAGGATAAAGCATCCTGGCTTAAAAAAACATTTAAAAAGGATCAAACATTCGGAAAATATTAGAACAGTGCTCTGGTTCCAGGCACATGCCATCAGGAGTTACAGTCGACATAGACCTGAGGGTTGGTGGTGCAAGATGACAAGAATTTTGCTGCTGCAGTCATGCAATTATGATCAAAGAGCAGTCTCTCTTCACACGACCAACATGCATGATGGTGGTGTCAGGACCACTGCGTCTTTGGGCAAAGCAAAGCAGCGGTGAGGTCGCCGTGCACAGACACGACTCAGCACCCAGGTGGAATGAAATTCTTCTTCAAATGACCTGTCAAATGGTTACTTTTCATTGGCAATCATCATTTCCTCTGCAGGCTTTATGAAAAATGCCCAATCAGAGGTGACAGGCCCTGGTTTCTGCTGTCTGTTACCCCTTGTTAAAATACATGAGATGGACGGTTCATTGCTGCTGAGGCACGATTTAAGAAAATGACAAAACATATATATAAATCCTGTTCTGACACTCACCACGGAGTTTCTGCTTGTGTTTAGCTGATTTCATTTTCTGGGCTCTCTTCAGCATAAGAAGAGCTGTGCGTCTATCTGTAAAGCCCCTGGAGAAACACAATAACATAACTAAAACTTTTGTTAAGTAAACACATGTAGCAGGAAAATCAAGGAGCAGTGGAGGGAAACATGTGGGATGTGATGAGGAGTTACCATTCCTCCAGAATCTTCTCTGATGTTTCAGACAAACCGCAGTGGGCCGAGACTGACCCAGGAGGCTGGCTTCTGAAACCATAAAGAAGTGAAAGGCTTTGTAGAGATTTCCAATTTACAAACAAACTCCAAATGTTATTCCAACCAAGCCTGAATGTGAGAAAATGAAGTGTGTGCATTGTACCTGTCAGCTTTATTTATTTATTTGCTTTTTGTACAACCCACAGTTGTGTCAGACACAAACTTTTTTTTTCCTGCATTAAAAACAGATTAAGCTGGCATATAACTGGACACTGTTTGGTAAATGCAAGGCCGGATTAACCATATGGGCAACTGGGCAATTGCCCAGGGCCCACAAACTCTAAAGGACCCAGGGCAGCAAGGGCACAAGCAAAATACTGTATCTGTAATCTCCCGCTTTATATTAAACTAGGGTGACCGTACGTCCAGTTTTCCCCGGACATGTCCACTTTTCACTCTCTGTCCGGGGCGTCCGGGTGGGGGTGGGGTGGGTGGGGGTTCTTGTATTGAAGAAAATGTCTGGATTTTCATCCAGGAGCAGGGATCGAATTATGGGGGACTTGGATATCCTACACATCCAGGGGAGCCGGAAAAAAGTTTTCTACCTATATTACATCATTTATGGACTCTTTAGAGCAGAGAGCACAGCGAGCGGCACAGCGCGTTGTTGCGCAGCGCTCTAGGCAGCTGCTTCCAGCGCACGGTCCATTCTCAAATGGGTGAAAAGCACAATTTTATCTGTTAAAAGCAACATGCTTCAGTTTGATTGACAGACTGCATTATGTGTAGCAAACATTTGGGCTGACCATTCATTGCGATATTTATCTGTTCTTTGCGATATGCATATTGTGCATGCTGATATCGTGATAAAGATATATTTGCGATATATTGTGCAGCCCTAGTGTCCACATGTTTTGGGAATTAAATCAGTATTACACCCCAATAAAAATGAAAAAAGTGCAAAAACTCAATTTGAAAAGATAGCAGTGATAATGAATCTAGACTTTTCTGGGACACCTGAAACGTTTACTATTTAAAATACAGGTTTAAAACATGTCGCACTTAATATCCTCCATTAGGGCTTGTTCACTGAGAAACCATTGTGCTACTATAGGTTACTCTGAGTTGCAAAAAGATGCTGAACGTGCACATTTTCTTAAGCCCCACCCTGTGTTAGCTGCAGAGAAAAAGTAGACAGGAAAACGATTGGTTCAGAAAAAGCCTCTTCTACAGCACAGAGTACATTTACATTCAAGGCCTCGCCCATCTTGTCTTGCTGGCTATAGGGAGCCCTAATGGGCTCGACACACGGGAGGCGACATCGCCTCTCCTCCATTCATTTTCAATGAGACATGCACGACAAAGCGATAATCGCGTGTCTCCCTCCTACTAAGCGAAACGCGAAAAACGTGTGTGTGAAATTTTGCACATGTGCACGTGTCGTGCACAGGCGACCCAGTGACGCGATCAAAGAAAGTTGAAATATTTTCAACTTTTCATCGCTGTTGCTCAGACGAGGACCAATCAACGGAGGTTTCATTCACTGACCAATGAGCGGACAGGATGCTCCGTACATCTCCGAGCAAACATGAAGGAGAAGTTGATTATTATTATGTTTTATAAAGTAAAATCAGAAGTAAGATTTCACATAACTCTAGCAGCACCTTGTGAAACATCATAGCTACCACTTTTTTTTTTTTTAAACTCTGAACCACTTAAATAACCTCAATTCCCTCCAACCTGACACAGCCAAACAAAACAACGGAAGTTTCAATTTCGCCATGGAACAGAACGCGTAGACGGCTTTGCCGCTGGCCGCTGCCGCGGGTTGCCTCCCGTGTGTCAGGTAATAAAAGCGACAGCGACGAATTTCGCTTATTGCAGTCGTTTGTCGCCTCCCGTGTGTCGAGCCCCTAAGTCTCCTCCCTTTCTGGTCAGCTCATGTGTCAGTCACATACTTTGAGATTTATCAGCTTGTAAAAGTTTGCTGTTAGCATCACTACAAATCGGCACGTCGCATCTATGACGTCACCACAGTGTCTCCTCTCCCCTAGCACAGCTGCTGCTTATTACATGGCCAGATTTATGGTGGTTCTTTTCTTCTGAAAGAAGGATTTGAAGTTCGCTGAACTTCGCCATTTTACCTCAGTTTTTTCTTCTCCGTGTCTGGTTTGATGACGTCACTTTCATGAAGCGCATTCGTAGTCCAGGACTTATTTTCACACAAAACCTCAAATTGTGTGTGCCCCGTTCAAAAATAAGCGCTTTCTTGGTATCAAAATGTGTATTTAAAATTCACGGACATCATATGTGAAATCCATGGCACATAACAAGCCGAATTAGAAAATAGCGTTTTTAGCCTAATGGACTTGTGTTCCTTTTTACATTCTTCCGGGGACCCGTGGTCTGGAAGTAGATGGGCGTGACTTAGGCTCCCTATGGTTATTTACCGTCCAGGAGACAGCAGAGCACATCTCGGCTAGAAGCTAATTATTAGCTTTAGCAAATTTACAACACGGCAAATCCTGTGCAAAATGGGGCACGAGGGTTAGGGTAATTAGCTTGAGAGATAAAATATCAACGTTGCAAAGCGAACAAAGGTAGCAGAAAAGTCACATTGCTTTAAGCCAGTCGTTATATTAATGAGTGAAACTCTAAATCCTACTGCCCCCCTATTTCTCTAACAAACATCTAGCCTCTGAAACAGGAGTGAAAGAACTTGTTTCCCCTCAGAAAAGACCACAGTGGATTTATTGAAAAAAATCAGTGATTTTAACCTTTCAAGGAGCACAGTATGTATCCACCACAGTGATAAACCACCAAAACCTCTCTGCGGAAGTTTGGACACACATTATCCATAATAACCCTAACCCGATCAATGGGGATCCCACATAAAGCTGCAATAGCAAATCTACAAAACAAGTTAGCTTTTAAAAGCAAATGCTGTCATGAAATTCTCACCCCTCCAGTCGACTATCATCCCTGGGCCACATCCATCTGGAACAGAACCCACATTGCCAGAGGAAACGAGAAAGCGCTAAACATCAGTCACCGTTTTCTAGGTCCAAATGTCTTTTGTTGTCCGTGACTTGAAAGTGTTGCTTTTCTTTTTGGGACTCTGGTAATTTGTCCTAAAGTTGAAGTGGTAGCAGTCGTCTGAATCCCTTCTCTGATATTATTGAGCAGAGAACCTCTCAAACCAGTGGTGTTCTGTTGCTAAATACACTTGAATGGATGTTCCAATAGCTGCTTTCGGTCCATGTTGTGTTATTAGCTGAGGTTTTTAGACAAATGCGAGAGAACCACTTTATTATATTTTGTACGTTTTTTTATCTCCACAATTTATAGCTTTACTGTGCTAGACCATTGTTAATAGGCATGAAAGAAATGCTTTAAGCTAGCTTGTTTTCCAGATTTGCCATTGTAGCTTTAATAAGTACCTGAAGACTTCATCAACACTGTGAAAAATCTATCACATCCTTATGTTATTTGATTTCTGATTGTTATTTTTGTAGCAAAAGATGTTGAAAGGAGCCTTTTCAAATGGCTTTTCGACGTTAACGGCAGAGCCATAAGTCCCATCACATGTTTCATAGGACATATTTTGACTTAAGAGTCATAGTTGTATTATTGAAAATCCCTAGCCTAGTGAACTAGACCAAATTCTTGCTTTTCAAAATTTGGTCTAGGAATGCTCAACTGGAACCTCTGCTGCCCCTAGCAGCATTGTGGCGGGCCAATCACAGCTCTCAGAAGGGTTTCAAATGCGAGCGCTGTGACTGGTCTACAATGGTGGGCCAGGATAGAAAATTACACCATGGTAAATGAAAACTGTGTTTCTGTACATTCTACACAAAACAGACAGAACAGGGACATTACAGGACTACAGCCCTCACTATTACATGTTTGTTTGGCTTCTTTCACATCAAAATGTAAACATTTATACAGGTACAAAACACTGATCAACCTCTCTATTCAGATACTTTCTGGAAGACACCCAGTGTATGTGACTGACATCAAGGCTTTTCCTTTCCTGTTGGGCGAAGACCTGCTCAACCGCTTTAAGCCTATTGTTCCAGTCGCTGGGTGGAGGCTCTGGACCCGGTTGACTCAACCGCTGCCCATGGCGCTCTCCCAGGACCTCATTTGTGCCATTGTTGTTGTTAACAACAGCGCCGCCCATATGACTAGTCTAGTGTTTCTCTGGTCAGTGACCGCCCTAGTGTCTGTGTCGTCTTTGCACCTGATCTTTCTGGCTGCACCTATGTGTCAACCAAGGGCCCTCCAGAGCGCCTCCCAGTGCCAAGCCCTTTAGAATATGTGACTGCGCCGGTCTACAGTCTACATCGTTCAACATTTCGGGTGTCTGGTCTATTAAAGTATCTTATGCTGGACGTGTGTATTGTCGGGATGTCCAACGCGGCTACACCTCCTCTTCAGCCTTCTTTACCATGACTGTGTGAACCTGGTTCCTCTTCGGGTATCACACTCAGTAGTTACAGTTACACTTAATGATAGTTTAAACAGTTGTGTGGATAGTTTAGCTGCTTTACCTGCATCTTATGGGAAAGTTCTTTTGGCATATTTAATGTAGAAGATAAAATAATCAGATGGCTTTGCCTTTTTCTACCTGTTGAAGCCTTCAGCTGGAGTTGGTTGCAGTTCCAACTCATCCTGTTGTTCAGCCATCCAGGCCTGCTTTGGGATCCATGTGGGTGGTGGTTGAAGTGCACCTTGCAGTGGCAGTTCAGTCACAGGTGACTGAAATAAAAGTATTGATCAGTGTACCAATAATTTACCATTCTATTTATTTTAAAGATATTCTTTAAAGAGCATCCTTATATGTGTATTTATGGTAACATATATTTTCAAAATATGTTTCATGTTCTTTCAAATGGAAAAATATCATGTTTATTCCAGTGTCTTTTTGTTGGTTGGTTTGCAGTAAGTGAAATATGTCCTGAACTACTGGCATTGAGACAGCAGCTGTAGACGCTTAGTACTGTCCTCAACACACACTGAATTGTTGTGAAAACTGTGTTTACAACTTTGACCCCACCTTTCACCCATTGAATACTGGAGTTATGCTCCAGCTCACTACAACCCTACAAAGGAAAAGCCACTGAGATAATGAGTGAGTCTGAATGCTATCTCATGAACCACTGAATGGATCTGACTGAAACTTTCAGAGTTATGATGTATACGTTTATGTATATTTATTTGGCAGACGATTTATCCAAAGTGACTTACAATTTATAACCTATAGTGCATGTTGTGATCCGTGGGGGAAACCGGAGTACCCGGAGGAAACCCATGCATGCATGGGGAGAACACGCAACTCCACGCAGAAAGGCCGCAGCCGAGTTTCGAACCTGCGACCTTCGTGCTGCGAGGCAACAGTGCTAACAACTGCGCCACCATGCAGCCCATTACATCATTATCATTACACATCCACATACACATCTGTAAACAACTGAATAACTTCAGGTGTTAATCTAATATAAGATGATCACTACAGCCGTGTTAATTTCATTGACAAAATTACATTTCTTTTCTGTGACTAATTAATTTGCTGCTTTGGCCGATGTTATCAGGGTTCTGTGTTCTAGCAGTGTTTTTGTGACGGTCAAAACATTCAGTCGGTCCAGAAAAACTTTTAGGCAGCTCACTGGGGTCGATTAGTGCAGGGAAAACTCTAATAAATACACCTGGAGACTATTCTTATTTTTAGTTTACCTCCTCGCATTTTAACACATTTTCTTTTTTGATGGCATGATGTCATTTGCTTTCATCTTTACAAATATTAATGCACATTTTACTTTTTTTTGCACTTTATTAATACTGAAAAACACAATTTCAAACTGCCAGGTACCATTTTGGTATTTTCCAATAATTGTAGTTATTAAAACAAGTCTAGATATAGTTTTATTGATCCAAAGTGTGAAATGTATCGTTAACATTTCCTTTACAGAACTTGAAAATTATTGCATCAGATGAAATATTCATGTTTTAGTTGACTTAAATAAGAATACAATTTAAAAAAAATGTTGTCAAATGACTAAAAGTTAAGATTTCTTATCAAAATGAACACTGCACCACAGGCAACAGAAAACAACAAAATGATCATCAAGACTCGGTGAATTTTCCAGATATTTCACTAGAATTTCATAATTTTAGTTGCTGGGAGTTATCCACACAGTATAGGCATGTTTCCATTGTCGGAACTTCAGGATAAATTCTGGGACGTGTAAATTGACCAGGAGATACGATGACCTGGTTGTTACAGCTGTTGCGGTTTGTCCCAGAAATCTGAAGCTGCAGATGACAATCAGTGCTTTTCCTCCTCCTCCTACCTGCACAGCTGCACTCACTTGGACTGATCACCTTCTGAGCAACATAAAAGGGAGAGCTGCCAGGAGGAAGGGAGAGGAGATCAGCTGATTGAGAAGTGGGTCGGTGAGGCCGGAGCTGGAGTCGATCTAGGAGCTAACTGCACGATCCGAGGTTGCCGAGGCGGGTTCTGTTGAAAGTTCTCAGGCCTTTCTGACGGGGCTCCGCTGTGTTTGATCGCTGGGGTGTCGGCTTCGATTGGCTGGGAAGGGAGTTGGTGAGTCGGCTGATGGCCTGTTAGAGTCCGGTAAGACGATTTTTCCTTCTCTGTTCCCGTTCAATCTCTCGGTGCTGGTGTGGGGCGGAGGGCCAGTGAGGAAGCCGGGGCTAAGCTGGCGGAGGGTAGGGGCATTTCCAAGAGGGATCGTAGCGCCTCGTCTCCGGATAGGGTGGTGGAGGAGGGTTCATCTAAACTGCCGCGGACTGGAGGAGTTGGTGGAATGGGCCTGGTTGTTCAACTGAGGGCGTCTAGCGGGGGTGGTTTTGTTTCCGTCAATCCGCTGCAGCTGTCTCGGGAGTTGAAGGAGAAGTTGGGGGAAGTGGAGGATTCTTCTGTCTTGCCTGGTGGGGTGTTGGCTGTTGTGTGTTGTACTGGGGCGCAGTGGGACAAGGCATTCAACTTAAGCAGTTTCTGGATGTGGAGGTTGAGGTGGTGGTACCGCGGGCTGTGACTGGTATTCAGGGTGTGGTGTATGGCATTCCGAATGACGTTCTTGAGTCTGAGGTTCTTCGATGTCTAAGTGGAGGTACTGTTAAATGAATGATAAATGATCCGCACTTGTATAGTGCCTCTCAAAGTAAGGACTCCAAAGCGCTTTACACTACAGTGTATCATTCACCCATTCACACACACATTCATACACTGGTGGGGATGAGAGGCGAGGCTGCCGAGCACAGGCGCCACCAGACCCTCCGACCACCACCAGCAGGCAAGGTGGGTTAAGTGTGTTGCCCAAGGACACAACAGCAGAATTCTCTGTCCGGAGTTGGGATCGAACTTGCAACCTTCCGATTACTGGACAACTCGCTCAACCTGTTGAGCTACTGCTGCTGTTACAGCTGTACGTCGAATGGGCTTCAATGCCAGGGGTACTACACCCTTGTTGCTGTCTTTCAGCAACTCTGAGTTACCTGGCCGTGTCATGTTAGGATACGTCAGCTATTCTGTCAGGGAATTTGAGAGGGCACCTTTGAGGTGCTTTCGGTGCCAGAAATTTGGCCATGTGGCAGGAGTCTGCGTAGATATTAGGAGGTGTGAGGGCGACCATGTGAGGAGGCCCTCTGTTGTTACAACTGTGGGAGCTGTCACCAGACTACTTTTAGGGGTTGTGCATTTTATCAAGAGGCGGTGGCTGTTGAGGCCTGTTGGTCGGATCGTAAGGTTTCCTATGCTGAGGTTGTGCGTCGACTGAAAGATGGTGGAGGGGTGGGGTCTCGGGGGGCTGGGGCAGGTTCTGTGGCTTTGCTGGTTTTAGACAAGGGGACGTTGGGAGGTGGTGGGGTGATGGTGGGGGATCAAACACAGTTCCTGGCTTTTAATGTGGAGGGTGAGGACTGTGGCGACTAGCAAGTCGGATGCGGCGCGTGAGGTGACGGCTGTGGCTGAAAAGCTTCTGGGCTTCTCTGGTGTGGATCCCAGTGAGGTTTGGAGGTCTGCTTGTTCGAGGGGGATGGGGGGTCCTGGCATTGGGGGTAGTCAGGATGTGGTTTTGGTGGTGGATGGCGGTGGTGCGCCTGATGAGGATGGGGGTATGGTGGAGGACAGCCATTGATGATGACTTTTAGAGTCCTGCAATGGAATGCCAGAAGTTTGGTAGCCAATGGTCAGGAGTTTAAGAGGACAATTGAGGTTATGGATGTACCGCATATAACGGCAATTTTAAAGAAGCGCAAATTGTGCTTGTTTTCTTTTGCCTCTGTCTGCTAAAGTCATTTCCTACTGAGTTATAACCAATCAGTGTGAGTTAACCAAATATTCCATTCAGTGACTGCACTGAGCCTGTCTGAGTACATAGCCCTGTTCAGGTGCTCCATTGTTTCCTGAAAATGGTCCAGTAAACAGCCTGTTGGGCCGGCCTGATGAAGTGGAAACACGCCCATGCTGAGCAGTTCCTGTAAAATTACGCTGAAGTTTGTGGATAATGAAAACACGCCATGTGAGTACTAACTGATACTGTGTCAGATGTAGCGTTACGTCAGTTTTTAAAAGGAAAAATTAAACTTGACATGTGTCTGGGGAAACCAGTGTATATTGTGTACAATAATATCTACTAACATTAAACACAGGCGCATAATTTCATTTTACATACTTAGCAGGTATTTTTCCCCAAAATGCATTTTCACACTCATGGAATGCTCAAGTCCCACTCAGACTAAAAGCTTAATAACTCTCCAGATTCCATTTTCTTTTTGTCCAAGTGTTGAATTGTTCATCACTGCCTTTGATGTGCACCTCAGTGTCAACAAGCCGAGGCTGAGCACACTGCCAGCTGCAGTACATCATCTGGCCCAAACCAGCTACCATGATGTACAGTGCTGAGCATGTTCCAAAGAAAAGATCCAACAAGAGGTAAACGAAGGGGAAAAAGCAGGACGATGCCTCAGCCAGTATGATAAATGACATCTGCTGGTGCTGAGCAACCTTCAGCCCCTCCAGGAAATAATCTTGTTTTTGGAGTGAATATAAATCTAAAGATCAGTCAGGGAAAGGAGTCGAAGCCTGAAGGGGAGAGGGGTTAAGATGTGAAGGGACAGGGCAAGGAAAGAAATGTGTCTGTTGACAGGACGTGAGCTGGTAAGTGCACCCAGGGTCACACACACCCACATTTAAAATTATATTAGTCCATCTGGTTTGAAGATTATCAAATATACTTGGAGTGTTTTACCTTTGCAGCTACTGATTGTTCCAATGCAATGTGATGTCTGGGAGGTAAATCATCAGAAATAGACACTTTCCAGTGTTCCTCTATTGCTGGCTGGGTGCAAAGAAAAATAAAAATAAGCATAAAATGTTACAGCATGGTGAAAATAAATTTCAGATATGCATTATATCCAGTAAACGGTGGGTTCTAGGTTTACTGGGGTGAGGCCGAGCATAAAAGACTAATAATTAAATATTACTGGCCCAAATTAACCAATAATGTACAGGGGCCTTGTTTGTAAAACTTGCTTACGAACAAAACGGGGTCGGAAAACTGCGTAAGCAACTTTCCACGCAAACGTTGGGATTTATATAAAAAAAAAGTAGCAAAAAAATGTGCACAACTTTAAGTTGACTAAGGACCTGGCTTACGCACATTTAGGACATGGAGAGCACCTGCAGTGCTGCTGCTGAGAAGGATAAAATTATGAATTCCTGCAGCATCATCACTTGTACTGCGTTGTGTTCACACAGAACAACCCCATAAATGAGACCCCAGGTCTTTGCTTCTTTACAATCATTTATCTGCTCCTTCTCAGCATCTCTGCAGTCCAGCACATTTCAGCATATTGCACACATTTAGCACCTGACAGTTGCTCCTTCTGAACAATCTATGTATAAATAACTGTCCCAAAGACAAGAACAAATGCAACATTCAGAAAAATCTAAATGGAGGACAAAGAGAGGACCTCAATCTCAGGGAGGAATCACATGGAATTACATTTTCCTGGCATACGTTAAACACACACACACACACACACACACACACACACACACACACACACACACACACACACACACACACATTATTCACACAATTTTCTATTCTATTCTCTTTTTGTGAAGGCAGCAATGCAGCAGATTGCCCTTCTGTCTCTATTTTCTCCTTAGAAACAATTACCACCAGCTGTCAGATTAAAGTAAATATTTCACAAACAGCACTGCTCTTAAGGAGGATATATTATGCAAAATTCACTTTTGCATCCTTTTGTGCTGCCACATGGGTCTCTACTGCCTCTATAACCACTCTCAATGAGAAAAAACTTGAGCATCCATTTTCTGTCAGTGTTTCATTTCAGGAAATCGTCGTCTTCCTCCGCTTATCCGGGTCTGGATCGCGGGGGCAGAATCCCAACTAGGGAGCTCCAGACCGTCCTCACCCCGGCCACCTCCACCAGCTCCTTCGGCAGGACCCCAAGGCGTTCCCGGACCAGATTGGAGATGTAACCACTCCAACGTGTCCTGGGTCTACCCGGGGGCCGGCAGGACATGCTCAAAACACCTCCCCAGGGAGGCGTCCAGGAGGCATCCTGACCAGGCGCCCAAACCACCTCAACTGACTCCTTTCGATCCGGAGAAGCAGCGGTTCTACTCCAAGTCCCTCCCGAATGTCCGAGCTCCTCACCCTATCTCTAAGGCTGAGCCCGGCCACCCTGCGGAGGAAACTCATTTTGGCAGCTTGTATCCGCGATCTTGTTCTTTCGGTCATTACCCAAAGCTCATGACCATAGGTGAGGATTGGGACGTAGATCAACCGGTGAATCGAGAGCCTGGCTTTCTGGCTAAGCTCCCTCTTCACCACAACAGATCGGCTCAGCGTTCGCATCACAGCAGATGTTGAACAATCCGCCTGTCGATCTCCCGATCCCTCCTACCCTCACTCGTGAACAAGACCCCGAGATACTTAAACTCCTCCACTTGAGGTAGGACCTCTCTCCCGACCCGGAGTTGGCAAGCCACCCTTTTCCGGTCGAGAACCATGGTCTCAGATTTGGAGGTGCTGATCCTCATTCCAACCGCTTCACACTCGGCCGCAAACCTACCTAGCAAGAGCTGAAGGTCAGAACTGGATGAAGCTAGGAGGACCACATCATCCGCAAAAAGCAGAGACAAGATTCTCCTGCCACCAAACTCGACACACTCCACACCCTGGCTGCGCCTAGAAATTCTGTCCATAAACAGAACCGGTGACAAAGGGCAGCCCTGGCGGAGTCCAACCCTCACCGGGAACAGGTCCAACTTACTACCGGCTATGCGGACCAAACTCACGCTCCTCTAGTAAAGGGACTGAATGGCCCTTAACAGAAAGCCACCCACCCCATACTCCTGGAGCGTCCCCCACAGGGTGCCCCTGGGGACACGGTCATAAGCCTTCTCCAAACCCACAAAACACATGTGGATTGGTTGGGCAAACTCCCATGCCCCCTCCATCACCCTTGCAAGGGTATAGAGTTGGTCCACAGTTCCACGGCCAGGACGAAAACCACATTGCTCCTCCTCAATCTGAGATTCAACTATCGATCAGACCCTCCTCTCCAGTACCTTGGAGTAGACCTTTCCAGGGAGGCTGAGGAGTGTGATCCCCCCTATAGTTGGAACACACCCTCAGATCACCCTTCTTAAAGATGGGGACCACCACCCCGGTCTGCCACTCCACAGGAACTGCCCCCGATGACCACGCAATGTTGCAGAGACGTGTCAACCACGACAGCCCTACAACATCCATAGCCTTGAGATACCCAGGACGAATCTCGTCCGCCCCCGGGGCTCCGCCACTGTGTAGTTGTTTGACTACCTCAGCAATTTCTGCCCCCGAGATTGGACAGTCCATCCCCAGGTCTCCCGGCTCTGGTTCCTCCTCGGAATGCATGTAGGTGGGAATGAGGAGCTCCTCAAAGTATTCCTTCCACCATCCGACTATAGTCCCAGTTGACGTCAGCAGCTCCCCATCCCCACTGTAAACAGTGTGAGCAAGTTGCTGCCTTCCTCTCATGAGGCGCCGGACAGTTTGCCAGAACCTCTTTGGAGCCGATCGATAGTCTTTATCCATGGCCTCACCAAACTCTTCCCATGCCCAAGATTTTGCCGTGGCAACTGCCACTGCTGCACCCCGCTTGGCTATCCAATACCCCAGTACCTGTCTGCTGCCTCCGGAGACCCACAGACCAGCCACGTCCTGTAGGCCTCCTTCTTCAGCCTGACGGCTCCCCGAACCTCTGGTGTCCACCAGCGGGTACGGGAGTTGCCACACGACTGGCACCGGCCACCTTGCGACCACAGCAAGTAACAGCTGCCTCAACAATCGCAGAGTGGAACAAGGCCCACTCGGAGTCGATGTCCCCCACTGCTCTCGGGACGTGGTCAAAGCTCTGCCAGAGGTGGGAGTTGAAGACCGTCTTGACAGGTTCTTCTGCCAGGCGTTCCCAGCAGACCCTCACTATGCGTTTGGGTCTGCCAGGTCTAAGCGGCATTTTCCCCTGCCATCTGATCCAACTCACCACCAGGTGGTGATCAGTTGACAGCTCCGCTCCTCTCTTCACTCGGGTGTCCAAAACATACGGCCGCAGGTCAGATGATAAGACTACAAAGTCTATCATCGACCTGCGACCTAGGCTGCCCTGGTACCAAGTGTACCGATGGGCATCTTATGTTGGAACATGGTGTTCGTTATGGCGAAAATGCGGCTTGCACAGAAGTCCAATAACGAAACACCACTCAAGATCAGATCAGGCGGGCCATTTCTCCCAATCACACCCCTCCAGGTCATGCTGTCATTGCCCACATGAGCATTGAAGTCCCCCAGCAGGACAATGGAGTCCCCTGATGGAGCACTATCTAGCACTCGTCCCAGGGACTCCAAAAAGGGCGGGTACTCTGAACTGATATTTGGCCCATAAGCATAAACAACAGTCAGGACCCGTTCCCCAACCCAAAGGCGCAGGGAAGCTACCATCTCGTCCCCCGGGGTAAACCCCAACACACAGGCAGAGAGTCTTGGGGCTAACAAAAAGCCAACCCCAGCCCTCCGCCTCTCACCCGGAGCAACTCCAGTAAAGGAGAGTGTCCAAATCCTCTCAAGGACTTGGGTTCCAGAGCCAGTGCTATGTGTCGAGGTGAGTCCGACTATATCTAGCCGGTACTGCTCAACCTCTGCCACAAGCCCCTACTCCTTCCCCGCCAGAGAGGTGACGTTCCATGTCCCAAAAACCAGTTTCCTTGTCCGGGGATCGGACTGCCAATCCACACTGCACCGGACCCTTTATGTTCCTCCTGGGTGGGTCCACAGTTGGATGAGCCCATTTATCCGGTTCGGGCTGGGCCCGGCTGGGCCCCATGGGTGAAAGCCTGGCCACCAGGTGCTCGCTCATGGGCCCCAACCCCAGGCCTGGCTCCAGGGTGGGACCCCGTAACCCTCCGGGCCGGGTACTCCGACTCTTTGAATTTACTTCCATGAAAGATCCTCTGAACCGTTCTTTGTCTCACCCTTCACCTAAGACCAATTTGTCATGGGAGACCCTACATGGGGCACAAAGTGCCCCAGACAACAAAGCTCCTAGGATCATTAGGGCACTCAAACTCCTTCACCACGATAAGGTGATGGTTCAAGGAGGAGATTTCAGGAAATATATACCAAAAATTAGCTGTTTCAAAAAAGTTCCTGCTTGTGATGTAACAATAAGGAAAAGAAGTGTACAACACCACTGTCACAATATGCTCCTGCCTCCCTGTCTGTGTCTCTCCCCTGCCTCTGATTAGTCTTTATTGTTCTCACCTACCCCGTGTTAATCTTCCCATGTTTTCCTGATTGTTTCCTTGAGTATTTATACCTCCAGTCTTGTTTGAGTCTTTGTCGGATCATTGTGTTGTTGTATGTCGTGTTGTTCTTGTTCCCTGCCATATCCTGCCATTAAATCAACTTTTATTTTATCCGTGCCTGCATTCCTGCCTCCTGATCTGCTCCACCATACATAGTCCGCCGCCATCCACACCCGCAACGTGACAGAATGATCCGACCAACCTGGACCTGTGGTGAGCTCTAGTCATCTGCCTGCACCCAAAAAAGTCAACTAAGGCATTTGTTTGATAGGTTTAAAAGAAAATTGTCTATTTAACATGAACACATCATGTTTATGTTTTCAAATTATTATCACTTATTGGTTTAACATAAAATAACAAAACGTTTAATGAACAAGACTGGCATTCTTCAGTCCAATGAAGTGTGATTACTTCAAATCAGCAACTCATTCTGATTTCTAGTGCGCATGCTCAAACTTCCCGGAAGCTAAGAAGCGGGAACACGGACCAAGTTTTGTGATGAGTGAAGTGCTGTTTCCCTCTGCGGTCACTTCCTCGTTACAGGTAAGTACTGAATGTGTGAAAATTTATTAGTCAAACAAAGTTAGTAACATTGGTTAGTCATTTTTCCACATTTTCCTATTCAAGTCTGCATTGAAAATTAAACGGCAAAGCAGACCGGACCGCATGCAGAGGAAACCAGGTATTAGACGGTGCCAACTGCCATTTCTGTAGTTAGTTTTGAGTAGTGTTTTGAGCAGGTATTGAGATGTTTAGTAAAATATTAACGTTTGTAATTCACTTTTCCACAGTAAATTAAGTTAGCTAACATAAACTATAACCTTGCTCTGTTAGCCGTAACATTACTCTTAAATTACGGTTATTGCAAGCCATTGTGGTCTTTCTTTCTTTTCATTTTTTTAATGATCCTTTGCATATCGCGTTGATGCAAGTTAAACTGTAGTACGCGCGAGTTGCTAAACATTAGCTGTGTCCAAATTCAGGGGCTGCATACTTCGAAGTGACGAGTGCTCATGGGAATAAAAGTATGAATAGGAGGTCAGAGAAAAACCCAGTGGCAGATAGTTATGAAGAGCGCATGAACCTTTACAGCAACTACCACCACTTTTTATTGCATGGTTTGAAACACTGCTATAATATTTGGCAGCAGATTGGATGTTTATCTGTGAATTGTATATTGCAAGAAGTATTTATGTGTATTTGCATTTTTATACATGTGCATGGATGTGCATGTGTTAGTAATATACATTTGCAGAAAAGTAAGAAGAAATTACACTGTGGACGTTTTTATAAAATAATTTTGTCTGTTTTCTTTACCATAGTTACACCACAAAGAAAGCTGCCCCCCTTGTCTGTTTGCCTCCTATTTGCCTCCTCATGGTAAGTATTTTATCATCATAGATTTTTTATGATAGTTTTATGATTTGTTTAAAAAAAATGAGCCAATTAAACCATCCTTAAAAACTGCTTCTCATTTTTTCTTGCAGTGACGTGATTGTGGCAGTGCAAGAGTTGTTCCGTCAGGGAGATTAGTAGGTACAAATTATTGAAACACTGTAGATTACATCACCATTATGGACCCAGCCAGCGCTTGTTTGTATATATGTAAATTGTCCATGCACATTTAAGACCTGGTGTGGACTAAAAACACATGTGTACAGATGTCATTCTTCTCATTTTAAACAGACAGCTGGCAGATCAGTCACTTTTAGGTGTGAGTTATGTGACTGCAGTGACTTTACCACAGAGAGAGATTACTTTGGACATATTGGATCACATTTACGAAATAGTGAGACAGTAACTTGTGTATTTTCAGGCTGCTCTTTCAAGACAAATATTTTTGGTACATTTTCTTCACACAAAAACAGGAAGCATCATTCAGATTCACTTAAAGATTTCAAGGTAGATTTAGTGGTGTTTGTTGACCCAGCACAAGATTCAGAAGAAACTGAAAGTGTAGGTGCTAGTTGCTCTGATTTCTCAAATCCGGAAGTTGGAACTGAGTTTGTGTCAGGAAGTGATGATTCCACTGAAAATTTGACTGAGCTTGTAGAACAAAAAATAGCTGGGATATTAAAATTGGAATATATATTTCAAATTCCAGCCACTTAACTTTTTTTCAGATCTTCAAAATGACGTCACCCCTAAGACTGCGAATAATCCTGGGTGAAGATGATGCCAGGAAGTTGATTCTTCCAGGAGGGACACCGGTCTCAATTGAAGATTTTTGCCACACAGTAAAGACAAATTTTGGATTGCAACAAGATATTCGACTTCAATATCAACATGAAGACTTTGGAAATGAGTTCACAAATTTGTCAGACATCTCAGAAGTAAAGGAAAAAGCCACCCTTAAGGTGATATTTTTGCAAAGCCCACAGGAAGAATATGCAAGATCTTCTCAAAGCCAAGCAGCAGAGTCTTCATCCATCTCCTCTACTGACAGATGATACAGAGCCTATTTCATCTTCAGGTTCATCACCATCCTCAAGGCACTGGGTTTGGCCAAGTGTCTTCACTATACCTCAATTTAGCGATGATGCTGAATTAGAGCTTGCGAAGACTGATACTGCCTGCGCCAATGGGGGAACTCTATTGAACCCCTCACTAAAACTGAAATCCCAAATTCTGGAAAGACTGGCAGAAGAAATATACAAATTCAAAGCCTACCCAACAGACAATGACCTGACTGATGTTGCAGAAGCTCTTGTGAAAAAGCAACCTTGACTTAGAGAACAGGGGTCTTTTAATGGCTGTTATGGATGGAAAATTAGCCTAAAATATAAAATGTCTAACCTTCGCACCAAACTGAGAGGCCTTGGATGTACTGAGGTGACTAAACTCCATCAAAAACAAGTCCAGTGACAATCGTCAGGCAGCCTTCAATGTGAAGAAACCCAAAAGAGCTGACGTTAACTACTGTCCAGAGCATCCAAAAGGAGAGACATCAGAAAGTCTGGAACAGGAAATAGTTGCAATTATTTCTGAACTGACTAAAAGAAATAATAACTCTGTGAGTGCCAAAATAAAGAAGACTTTCTCATACAGAAGGCAAGAAGTTCTTCAGGGTCAGCCGATGGTTGCAGACTTAAAAAGCAGATGGCCAGCTCTGTTCACTGAAAGAGAGGCAAGTGTGGTCAAAATGCATTTGGATCTTGCATGTAATTTATCTGCTATCTGTTGTTGGTTCCCGCATCCCTGAAAAGAGTAATGTGAAAAAGTAAATACCCATTAATTTATTCGGTTATATGCATCAGGATATAAGAATCGTCCAGGTCCTAACTGGTCCTAAAATGTTGTAAATACAACCTCAGATGACATGTGGTTAACACTTGAATCCAATGAATCAAAACCTCTGCTTTTATAGAGGTACTGTGATCAGCTTTTTCACGACTACATTGAAGAGACATTTGTGCATTTGCTGTTTAGTCATCATTAATTAGCTTGGATGTGAAGTTAGTGAAATATACAGTAAAGTTTTTAATAAATTCATTTGTTCTCTATTACAGATCGACAAGGAGTTTCTGCGAATCACCACAAAGCCTCTGCTAACTACTTTCTTTGCCGAGCTTGACCAACACACGCCACGCTTGATGGATCTCTTTCAGTGCAAAGGAGGGACACTTGGAAAGAAAATAAGAGGTCACATGCTTGCCATCTCTAAGGTTTGTATTAGAATTGAGTAGACTTTGTCATAGACAGCAATATAATAGACAGCAAAATAACTTTGAAATGGTGATGAAGTTGTCCATTTTGTTTCTGCTTAACAAATGGTACATCACCTTGCTAATTTCTAACCTAAAGATCAATTATGCTAGTTGAACTGATCACCCTTGCTTCAAGAACAACAATATAGTTTTGGCTCATAGAATCTTCTCCTCCTCTCCAGCATGACAACATACACACCAGACGAGCATGCATCTTGAAGTCCTTGTGCACCTACCTAAACGAGGACAATGAGAAGTTAATAAAGGAGTACATGGTGAGTCAATGCTACAACATCAGGGTTTTTCCTGGTTCACATTGAGGCAGAGGTGGTACCATCCTGACCATGCGCCAGCACATGCATACTTCTGACCGAGTCCTCCAAACACACCCACATCACCCCGCTTCTCCTCCAGCTTCACTGGCTGCCAGTCAACTTCAGGGTTCATTTCAAGATCCTGGTTCTGGTCTATAGGGCCTTACATGGACAAGCACCATCTTACTTACATTGGTGATCTTCTTAGTCCCTACACCCCCAGCAGGTCCCTGAGGTCCAGTGACCAAAGCCTACTGGTTGTGCAGCACCAGGCTAAAGGTCAAAGGTGACAGATCATTTGTTGCTGTGGCCCCCAGACTGTGGACCTCTCTCCCCCTGAGCCTGAGATCAGTGGACTCCGTGGACTCCTTTAAAAAGCAGCTGAAGACTCACTTGTTCAAGCTGGCTTTTGTATGACCTTCTTCACCACTCTCTCTTTATTCTGCTCTCCCGACCTATTCCACCTTCCTCAGGATCCACTGATTTCCCTCTTTCCTATTCACTCTCTCTCTTTCTTTACCTTTTTAAATCACAGTTGTCTATTTTTTGCTCATTTTAAATATGTTTTAAATAATTTTCTAAATTCTTTTTTATATTTTACATTTTTTGTTTTTGTGAAGCGTCTCGTGGTTTTTATCTTGAGAGGCGCTGTAGAGATCTTTTCTTCTTCTATTGATAACTTTGACTACTTAAATTTTATGAACAGCATAGAGTAAAGTTGTTCAAACTGAATGTGTTTAAACAATTTATTAACTTTTATTTTGTTCTATATTATTTTCACGTAGGATACGGACAGCGAGGCAAACAGCTGCATGGAGCAAACCGTGATGGGGGTGTATGTCATCCAGAAGAAGGGTGCTGAACCTGAAGATGACCCAGAGGACATCGGTGTCCTGATTGAGGGTGTGGAGGCTCTCACTGGTGTAGGTAACATTGCACAAGCATGTGCTTTGTTGTTTGGACTCATATACTGTTTGAACCTGAGCTACCCACCTGAACTTAAATGCACATTTGAAGTCTTCCAGAAGATACTTCTAAACCTTGATGGACAAAAGCTCTCTTCAAAGGCACAGTTTCTGAAAAACAAGCTTATGGGGTGAGTGCACTTAAAAATGACAGAAGGTTTTGAACAGTTCATTGGTGCAATGGTGATTTCTGGTACTGAAGATTAATATTTGAGTTATATAGGGTTACATTATTTATTTTATTTCATTCAAAATGTATTTATTTAAAAAAAAGTTTAGTTTTTGGATTCTCTCTGTTGGGCACTTCACCTTTATGTGTAGCACTGCAGATGATTTTTATTTGTCATATAGATAGCTCCAAATGGGTCAGAATTACAGACTTGTTTTCTTTTGTTATTTATTTCTTTTGGGTTTGTAGTATAGGTTCTAATTCACACACACACTGCTGTCATGTGTTGAACTGCCAATGGTAAAATGGAGATGTCATAGGAGTACTTTAGAGTCTCCCTCTTTTATTTTTATTCTTCCAAATGCTTTTTTTTAGGGGCGCTTGCATAACACAAATATAGTTAGACTGCAGTTCATGTTTGTGTAAAGGCATATTTGTGCTTGAGCACTTAAAAGAATGTTGGGAAATTAAACCACCAAATTCCATGTTCAGTTTGTAGAACAAAGTCTACATTTCACAAAAATGTAATTGAGGAGATTCCTCCAAGAAATATTATTTGCTGGTTTCAGGTACACTGTTTGTTGTTTTTATGTGTTAGATGCCTGTAAAGTTTACCTGCACTGCCACCGGTTAAGTTCACTCTTTATTATTTTAATGCATCCCCTTTGCTTACTGGCATGTTTTAAAACACAGCAAAGCTATGTTGCTAGCTTTGGAGGACTGAAACCAAAATGACAACACGGATATATAGAAATGGATCAAGAAACTAATTATTACAATTAGACACACCAAACATTGTAGACTTTGATTGAATTTGAAAAATGTGTCATGTTCTGCCCCTGCCTTCCTGACTGTGTCTCTCTCCTGCCCTGATTAGCCCTTATTGTTCTCACCTGCCCCTCGTTAACCTGCCCATGTGTTCCTGATTTCCCTGTGTATTTATACCTCCCTCCTTGTGCCAGTCTTTGTCAGATCATTGTTGTTTGTCGTGTTGTTCTCGTTGTTCCTGCCATTAAACCCATTTTTACTTTATCCGTGCCTGCATTCCTGCCTCCTGGTCAGCTCCACCACACATGGTCCACCAACTCCTACAGCTCAACATGACAGAATGATCTGACCAACCTGGACCTGTGGTGAGCTTAACATCTGTTTCTGGAGGATTATTTTTTCTTTTTTTCTCTTTCAGCTGAGGGAGATTCTGACTCGAGGGGTTTTTCTGCGCATCCTACCTGTTTCTGGGGTGGTCGGACCCATTCTCCTCTCCTGCTGTTCAGCCCCGTCCTGTTTTTTCACGGAAGCTGCTTTTCCTGGAGTTTTTGATGGAGGTAAAAAACCCTATGCACGCCAACATTCTCCGGGGTGGTAGGGCTGTTCTTCCTGCTCCGTGTCGGCCTCCCTTCACCCGAGCCTCCGCCTGCTGGATCCAGTCGAGTCATGGTGTACACCTGCTCAGGACTGTTTGCCGAGTACCTGCTACCGCTCCTGGTTTCCTCGCATCGCTCCTGCTGTTTTGTCCCACTTCCTGGTCCACGCCTGCAGGGTCTATCCCTGCAGGTCCTTCATGCTGCAGTCTCTGCTGGGTCCCACGCCTGCTGCTACAGTTCTCTGCTGGGTCCCACGCCTGCTGCTGCAGTTCTCTGCTGGGTCCCACACCTGCTGCTGCAGTTCTCTGCTGGGTCCCACAACTGCTGCTGCAGTTCTCTGCTGGGTCCCACACCTGCTGCTGCAGTTCTCTGCTGGGTCCCACGCCTGCTGCTGCAGTTCTCTGCTGGGTCCCACGCCTGCTGCTGCAGTTCTCTGCTGGGTCCCACGCCCGGCTGCTGCAGTTTAAGTGTTCCTGTTCCCCCGAGTCAAGTGTGTTCTGGTTCCCCCGAGTCAAGTGTGTTCTGGTTCCCCCGAGTCAAGTCTAGTGTTTCCTGTCCCAGTCAAGTCTCCCAGTCACAAGTGTTCCAAATTCCCCTAGTCTCCTGTGTTATGTGGCCTTGTGGGCGTCTGGTATCTGCCCCTTAAGGGAGGGGGGGGGGGGGGGGGGGGGTAACTGTCACGTTCTGCCCCTGCCTTCCTGACTCTCTCTCTCCTGCCCTGATAAGCCCTTATCGTTCTCACCTGCCCCTCGTTAACCTGCCCATGTGTTCCTGATTTCCCTGTGTATTTATACCTCCCTCCTTGTGCCAGTCTTTGTCAGATCATTGTTGTTTGTCATGTTGTTCTCGTTGTTCCTGCCGTATCCTGTCATTAAGCCCATTTTTACTTTATCCGTGCCTGCATTCCTGCCTCCTGGTCAGCTCCACCACACATGGTCCACCAACTCCTACAGCTCAACATGACAAAATGATTCGTCAACTGTAATTTAATTAGATTTGAAGCCCTCTATTGTTTTAGTTTTACTTCCCAAAAGTTATTTTGTGTTGAACTCCCTGTACTTATTTTCTATGGATTATGATTTTTTTCCCCCATATTTTATTTTTGGTTTATTGCCCCTGAATTATTTCTATAATTTTGGTACTTTTTATTTTATTTAATTATTTTCAAATTCACACAATACTAATTGTATTCATTTTTATCTTGCCAAAAGAGAAATGTTTATAATTTTTAGATGATTTTTTATAATACAGTTAACGTAAAGTTTATAGAGCAATTTTTACATCCGTCTTAAGTTGTGGCAGTTTTGGTTCCACTGTCTGATTTGCATGATTACAATGGAATTTCCTGTTTAAAGAGCAAGTAACGTCTAAATTAAATTTTTTTGCTGATGAACTGTATAAATGAGTGTCTAATAGTGTTTTAAATGTGTGTATTCATTATTTTAGCATTTTGGTGCATTTTCTTTAAAAATTAAAAATTCTGCCTAAATACCACAGTATAGCGCCACCTTCAGCTTAAAACATAGAATTTGACTCATTTTGAATAAATTTTAGCCAATGGCTAAAGAGTAAGATACTACGTAACCCGTTAGAGTACTACGTAGCAGCTCTGTGTCAAAGTTATAGAAGCAACGAGCGTCTCGGCCACGCCTTGTGGCGAGTTGGATTTGCAAGCGAGTGTAGGTTAGCCGTAGTTCAGCATTAGCATATAGCATTAGCATATCCTAGTCTTTAGCGTAGCCTTTAGTGTTATACATACTTATTTAGTGTTAGTTTGGCTGTTGGATAGTGTAGTTTAGTTAGTGTTTGGCTGTTAGTGTTATTAGGAAAGTAGTTCAGGTTTAGTGCTCCATATCGTGTTAGTATGCTGTGAGAAGGTGTAGTGTAGTATGGTTGCGGTGGCTCTGTGGGGTTGTACTCCTTTCCGCTGGACTTAGAAATTAGGCGCCAGTGGTTGCATGTCTGGAAAACATTCAGCTCCCGCCGGGTGCTGTAGTTTGCAACCAGCATTTTACCCGCGATTCTGCACGTCTCCGTTCCAAGAGGGAGGCAATGCCCACCGTGGCTCTTCCGCGATTTAGATGTAGCCCACCGGCTCTGCTCCTCCACCATGGCGGGCTCCAGTCTGAGGTGAGTAAGCTAAATAAAAGTTAACATCTTCTAAAGACAATTTCCTACCTAAATGTAAAGTTTGCGAGACGTGGCTCACTCCATTTAGCTAATATCAGTCTGCACTGCCTTCGGGCAGATTTGTCAAGTTCACAAAATGTGGAACGGGATGTAAGGTTAGAATCAGCGGCGAATCGGAACATATCTCGAAGCCCTGGCCGACAAAACGGTCCACATGACTGTCAGGCTCAGAGAAGATTCGGGTTGTTTTTGTGTCAGTCGGTAATTCTGCAACAGTGACTCTAACTAACGCAGCACTAGTTGACACACAGCATTACAGCGTGAAATCCAGCACAGCGTGACCCGGTTCCGTGAGGAATTCTGTTGAGGAGGTCGCATTTCAGGCTCTCCACATCATATGTGACTGACTTTTACGTTATAACAACGATCACACACTAGGAATGTTATAAAGCGCCTATATAGGACAGTTTCTTTTGTATATTATCTGACTTTATAAACAACAACAATGTGCTTCTGCCCAAGACACTGGCTGTCAGACTGATTTAGTAATCTGCAAGAATGCACTTGTCCAGGCTGACGTGAAGCGTTACCCGTAGCAAAGGTGAATAATCTTCTATGTAAACATTTTATTACCTTCTAGTTTTAATTTGTTTTACAGATTGTTACACGTGATTTTATGCTCTTTTAAACGTTTATAAATGTGCTGCTTCTTTGTTTTTTATAGAGCTCACAGCCGCAGTGTGTCTGGTGACACAGAGACCATGATGGAAATTCATCTTCCAGAAGGTCCCAGAGCAGCATCCACACCCCTGAAAAGACCAAGATGTGAGGTGTCTGCTGTTGATTCCAGCTTCCACCTCAGTGACAGTGCAAGCTCAGTGAACTGTTCAAGGTAAAAAAATTAAAACATTTCGGAATTTTGAGGCAGGAACACGTTAATACTCTATAAGAGCACATAAGGTGAGCAACACCACATATTATTATTACTGTACACTGTCCTGGATTTGTTTTCTTTCTGCATGATTTTTCTTTCTGCATCTCATCATTAGCCTGGCTGATCACCTGATAACTCCTGTCATCTGGTTATGACAGCATGAGGATGTCCTCACACCTCTGTAACCTATCAGCTCATCTGGCAGAATAGAGAGAGAAGAGACAACACCACATCTCCTGTTCCTGGAAAGCCTTCAGCCATGCTTCGATGACTGAGAACCTCCATCAGCTCTGTCTCCTGTCTGCCTACAATTATTATAATAAATATTGTGTTTGACAAGTTTTCTGTGCTGCCAAATATCTCATTTTGATTCCAGTTTTGATATTTTAATGGATATTTATAAATTACATTAATTGAATTATCACATTGCATGTTTAACTAGCTCTATTGTGATGAATTAAACTAGCACCTCACTGTTAAAAGCTCGTTTTAATTTCAAGCGTGTTTAAGCATTTATGGACATGAACAAAAATAGGAAATATATCAATTGAGATTTATTTAATTAATATAACAAATAAGGGGGAAAGAGTCATTGAAAGGCACATTCTTCTGGAAGCTCCTGATCCTGACGACACCAGCAGAGACCAGCTGCAGACACCAGAGGATCACCTGCAACCAAGAGCAGCTAGTATCAATAAATAAATAATGAAATCAGGGCAGTTTTAGTGGGCTGAACACATTACAGAATAATTTTCTCATGGGATATTTTCATAACTTTATGCAGCAGACTGTAACTTGAGCCCAGAGCTCCTGGAGAGCTGCTATCCAGCATGTTTCAGTGGATTTTCCTGCTTTAACAGGTTAGATTAGCTGTTAAGCAGCTCCGCTATTTGTTGCTGATTAAAACCAGGTGTGTTGAAGCAGATAAACCTCTAAAACATGCTGAATACTAGCTCTCGGGCCGTGGAGCAAAACCCTGCAGCTAATCTGATGCTATGGCTAACTGCTACTTACCATTCAGAGCTGGTTCTGTTGGGTCGGTTCCGGTAATTTCAGGCAACTCACAAGCTCAAAACAATAAGGCTCAGGTCCGCTTGTCTCCTCCTAATAGACTTGGTCCCTTTCTTCTCGAGTGTCTGGGTAAGGAGGGGGAGAAACGTTCTCCACTTCTAATGACTGCTCAGAGTGAAGGGAGCTAGCATCTTCTAGTTAGCCATCGTCTTCGTCACTGCCGCGGCTCCGCCCTCTCGGTCCTCCAGGCAACGCCTACTAATGTTGCAGTTTTTAAAATTGATACGTGAGTGGAGTAAAGCCTGATTCATGCTTCTCCATCTGCGTCAGTGCGGAGACACGCAACGCCATTATCCCTCCTTGCGTAGGGCACGCAAGTACGTACGGAGTCGAGCCCACTTTTTTAAACATCTGTCGAACGAGACGGATTACGCAAGCTTGTGATTGGTCAGGATGCCGCTGTTGTTTACAGCGCCGCCATTGCAAAGAGAGCCGAGGATAACTAGCGGCAGACACGGAGAAGCTTGAAGAATATTTCGCGAAAAAACTCTAAAAATATGAACGTTTAATTCTCCCGTGACTGGAGGAGTGAAAAGATGCGCAGCAAGCGCTTTATTTGTGGACAGAAATGACAGGAAACATGGGTTTAGAGGTGGGGAGCGCATGAAGCGGTGGGAGAATGAGAGACAAATATGTCCGTGTTAAAAGTATCTTATATACACAAAAAACACAATATAAACACACTATCTTGGACCGGATACATGACAGGATACCACAGAACAGCGCTACGCCTTCTGTGGTCCTGCCGGGCAATTGCTTTGCAACACTCCCCAGGAGACGGAGAAGTATGAGAGCAAAACGCTTCTGTCAATCCGTGCGTGTGTGTCCCTTGCGGAGCTGACGGAGAAGCATAAACCAGGCTTAAGACTCTGAGGGGGACATTACGGCCTCTTTAAATAAGTGTTCTAGTGTTTACCTTTGAAATTGCATTGTGCTTGCAGAAGATGTACAAAAATGGTACGCTTTTATGTTGTCTACTAAATCCAGTTAATAAAGTTAATGTCATCATAATCTAATTGTGATTTTTTTTTATTGTAAAATTATGGGTTCTAATTATGTGTAACAAATGAAAACAAATCTAATTGAAATACATAGATTGATATGAGTAAAATCATCAACCCCCATATTGGTTCATTAAGTAATTGCCTTGATTAACAAGATAGATGTTCAAACAACAAGATTTAATTGTGTTTTCTCAAGTTTTTAACTGTTGTTGAATGAATGAAAAAATGTATTCTACATACTTAAATAATTTTTGAGTCAATGAAAGGATACTACATTGATCCGATGTAATCTGATTAAATTAAACCACCAAATTCCAAATGTGTTCGTTTGACATGATCAAAAATGGGTTATCGTACTTGGTTAAATTATGTGGAAATGGGTGCCATGATTAGATTGTGTTCATCCAACAACTGATTTCTTTGAGTGTGGAGGATTTTTATTTTTATTTTTTTGCTTTATCTCCTTTTCAGAGGAGGGAGATTTCGACCTGAGGGTTTTTTTCGGTGCATCCTACTTGTTCTCAGGGTGGTCGAGTCCACTGGGAGGTTTTGGCACATCCTACCTGTTCTCGGGGTGGTCAAGATCATTCTCCTGTTTTCGCCCCATCCTGTTTTTCCCATGGAAGCCGCAGATCCTGGAGCTTTGATGGAGTTACACCCCCTATGCACGCCAACATTCTCCGGGGTGGTAGAGCCGGTCTCCTCGCTCTTCTTCTGCTTCCCTGCACCCAAGCCTCTGCCTGTGACCCAGCGAATCGTGATGTGCACCTGCTCAAACTGTCTGTCGAGTACCTGCCGCCGAGCTGGGTTTCCTCGCGTCGCTCCTGCAGTTCTTCTACTTCCTGGTCCATGCCTGCGGGGCCTATGCCTGCAGGTCCTCCATGCTGCAGCCTCTTCAGAGTCCCACCGTTGCAGCCTCTTCAGGGTCCCACGCCTGCTGCTGCAGTCTCCTGTTCCAGTTTCCGAGTGTCCTGCTGTCGAGTTCCAGTGTCCCGCGCCTGCTGCTGTCGAGGTCCAGTGTTCCAAGTTTACCGAGTTCCTGTTCCAAGTCCGAGTGTTCCAGTTCCTGTTCCAAGTCTGAGTGTTCCTGTTCCAGGTCAGAGTATTCCTGTTCCAAGTCCGAGTGTTCCTGCTCCAGAGTCCAAGTTCAAGTTTCCCGAGTCGCCAGTGTTTTGTGGCTTTGTGGGCGTCTGGTATACACCGCTTGGGGGTGGGGGTGGGGGTGGGGGGTGGGGGGTACTGTCACAATCTGCTCCTGCCTCCCTGTCTGTGTCTCTCCCCTGCCTCTGATTAGTCTTTATTGTTCTCACCTGCCCCGTGTTAATCTTCCCATGTGTTCCTGATTGTTTCCTTGAGTATTTATACCTCCCGTCTTGTTTGAGTCTTTGTCGGATCATTGTGTTATTGTATGTCGTGTTGTTCTTGTTCCCTGCCATATCCTGCTATTAAATCCACTTTTATTTTATCCGTGCCTGCATTCCTGCCTCCTGATCTGCTCCACCACACATGATCCGCCGCCATCCACACCCGCAACGTGACAACCACCCCTTCCTATCAGGGTGGGAGTTGCCAGCTGCAGCTTATTTTCTTAAACTGACAATGGGTGTGTCGGTCCGAATCCACGGGTGGGATGCTTATGAGTACGGGTCCTTGCTAAACTGCTAAGACCAGAACCCAGCGGCTCTGAATTTGGACAGTCTAGCCTTCACCTGTACGGTGGCCCGTAGGTCCCGTCACAGTCGTGGCGGCAGCTACACGCAAAGGAAAAATGCTAAAGCTAGCGAAAATGGAGCAGGAATATTAAGGAGCTAGAGCAGCTTCATGTCCATCAGCAGCGTTTGTTCACAACCGTTTTCAGGTAAAGTAACTTTGTTTATTCTAGAAGCTTTCAGGACTTACATGTTAACTTTAGATGGTTTCATGTATGTTTTAAGCTACAGAATGAACTTGTTAAACGTGCACAACACATTTCAACAGAGTATTATCGTGTAGGTAATTAATATAAACCAAATGCATTATAAATGTTGAATGCAGTAGGATGTTTTCTAATGTAAATTGGACCTCAGAACTTATTTTGCATCAAATGGGGTAAAATGCTTTAAAAAACAGGCTTTTTAATAAAATGGCATTTAGCTGTTTTCAATGTGCATTTGTTTATTCAACTTAAGCCTAATAATGATTAGATCTGTCTTAAAAATGTAAATTCTCTGTAGTTTTTATTTAACTATTCCCTGCTGCTTTTCTTTAAACTGAACAGAACCAGTGTACTGCAGGTTATGTTTTGTTTTTCATTTTTCTATAACAAACCTCTTTTTTGATCTATTACAGGTGCGCATACACTGTGCTGCACATCTGCCTCTGTGCTGGTGAAGTTGTGGGTCTGGAGGATGAGCCTGAGGAAGATGTGTGTGGAGGAGGTCAGTGCTGCTCTGTCCTGCAGGAGGTACCAGCAGACCACCACTACTGTTAACAGGCAAGTCATTTATGTAGGAACCTCTATTAAAAACAGCACTGTGGTTTTATTTGCTGAAGAGTCACAATTGTTATACCAGTGGATCCATTAACCATCTCCTCATTTCATATTTCTGAATACATCTTAGAGATGTAACAGCCGTCGTCTGAGCCAGCCCAGCAGTCCCTGTAGATGGACGATGGAGTGGACAGTGAGAAGAAGCGTCCCAAAGCTCTCTCTGCAGACCGTCCTGTATGATGTTCCTCTGACCAGAAACGTCCAGCCACGGGTCTGCTCCAGCCCTCCATCCACGTCTGGATCCTCCTGCAGCAGATCCAGCTGCACTGTTAAAGACTTCCTGCTCACTCAGTTTAAATAAATGATCCAGGAAGAGTCACTCAGGTTAATCCTGCTTTAACCGTACATAACTGGTCCATCCTGATTTTGATCTGTAAATAAGTGTAACGTATTATAAATAATCTTGTCTCCTTACCATCTTTTCATTTTCTGTTCATGTAACATGTTCAAAAACATCTAATAAAATTGGTGATAAAACCAATGACCAGAAAGAAATATCAGTTAGTATTTGTTTTAATAAACGTGTTCAAATATCAAACTGCTGAATAACATTAACATGATGACAGTAGAAGGCCTCTCTCCCAGGATGACCACCAGGTAAAGCCTCTCCTGACCCTGGACACCTGCAGTCCTACAGAGAAAATCAGACCACAGGTGACAAAAAGGCAATAAACACATTTTTACATTTATCCACTTGAGAAGATAAAACTTTTATTCTTCACACAAACTTTTTACTTCATTAAAACGTGTCAGCTGTGTAAATCCCCGAATGTAAAACTACTTTTCACAGCAGAAGTTCTGTGGTTGTGTGTGTAAACAGCTTCACTCTTCACCTCTAAGCTTAATAAAAACGCTTCTTTGCTCCGTTGTCCTTAAAACAAATGACAAGTTTAATTCACCACACACACACACACACACACACACACACACACACACACACACACACAGGAATAACTGGGACCTGCAAAACAAACTCGTTCTGGCTGATTTCTGCCTAAAATGTAATTTAAAAAACAAATAAACAAACGAAAAATGTCTATAAACTGAACCGCTTTAAGCTTCTTAGGTTTCTACGGCTAGTTTTTAACAAACTTACGTTTAAAACTTCGTAGCTCTCCCCATTTTCTCTGCCTGTTGAAAATCCACAGCCGGCGCGCAAAGCATGCTGGGATAGCCTTGTTCTGTGAGGAGACAACAAACCCGTCCTCGGAATGTGGGCGGAGCGAGGATGCGTTTGAGGACGTGAGAATGAGTATTCTTGAAATTCGGACAGTACTCGTCGCTGCGCTGTGACGTCATCGACCTCAAAATGCGCTCTTACAAGCATCCTTCCCGTGGATTCGGCCACACCCATAGTGTAGCTTTTATCATTAATCTCTGGAAATATCCATCAAAATAATGTTGAAAATGAATGAAATTATGCCGAGTTGCTGAAAAATACTGGCGGCTTTCAAACATATGACCCTAAAATCTGGTCAAATATAAATGGGAGTGGGTCTATGTCTCTGTGCGACGCCATATTAGATGCCATGTTTCCTTCTATGGGAGCCCATGAGGACAAAATGCATTTACTGATTTTTAACAAATGATTACAAAACTTTCACCAATAATAAACGTTGTTGTTTTACACATTTACCTCCTCACTTGTTGCCAGTGATGAAAGGGAGTCTGATGTGCTCGTTATTTTGCTGAAGTTTGCACTCCCCGGGTCTTTTTGATCCTAATGGGCATCCGTTGGTAAGGTCTAACTCCAACATAAAAATACAGCTTTCTTGCAACTATTAAGGCATCTACTGCCCCTATGTCCAGGAAAAATACACACTGTCACTTTAAAGTGACAGAGACCTGAAATGGCTCATTCTGGAAGGTACTGAAACTGTCAAGAACACAAAGGCTTAGGTTGTTTTACAAGAGAGGGACTTAGTGCAAAAACTTCATGAACATGTTTTTAATGTACTATACAACTATTGTATCTTTAAAAATACATTTTAAATGATTAGGACATTTTTAGCTAAGCATACATTTGCATAAAACTGGGCAGCTTTCCCTTCAAATGCATGCATAATATCTAATTTAAATGAACGATTTGTGAATTAGTCAAAGATGCAAAACTCTAAACTGCACTCACCAAAAGAGCAATCCTGTGAACTTGGGACTGTGATTCTCTGTTTTGTGAACAGGTTTACATGCTTTTTCTTTGTCACTACACATGCACAGAATTGTAGCCATTAGTTTAGGTTTGCATGAATGGAGATGGTTGTTGGGTAAGGGTTCAGCCTGTGCAGACCCGTGTCCAGTGTAGACAAATGATTCAACCATGCAAGTGAGGAAAACAAACTTGTGTGCATACCTCATCAAAAACAAATTCCTCCATATCCACCTCCTCCAAGATGTCATCCTCTCCATCATCGAGACACATGACCGCTGCAAGAGCAGATGCGAGCCTCCTTCTTACAATGAAGCCCCTCCAAAATGCCTGGAGGTACCCCAAAGAATAAGAAATAGTAGAGAACCCTCCATGAATCTCAGAGCAAACGTAAATACTGTATGTTGTCCCATTAGGGGAGATAAAACATGTTCGCCCTTATTTTAATTGCTGAGCGTTGTGTTGTTTGAACTCTGCTTGACTCCGAGCTGCTCTGAGACAAATGGAGCTCCAGAGAGCCTCTAAATCCTTCAATTCCCAATGGGCTGGGGGGGGGGGGGGGGGGGGGGGCACATTTCACTTCAGGCTGAGCCTCACAGGAATTCTACAACTCTTACTACCGCATGTCTTTGGAAACTGATTAATCGCTCCATACCCGCCCGACACACACACACACACACACACACACACACACACACACACACACACACACACACACACACACACACACACACACACACACACACACACACACACACACACACACACACACACACACTTCGTTCTCAGAGGATCCTGAAGGACTCATCAAACACTTCTCGTGTTGAAAGTTGATTCCAGAGGTGGTGAGTGGCATGTTTTCAGAGCAGCAGCTCTTACACGTCTGTGCAGAAGACTGGCCCAAAAAGCATCCATGCTAGGTTTGAGGCCTGCAGATTAATGTTCATGGATGTGTAAAAGTGACTTTAGGAAAATTCTAGCTGTTGTAGTAGGATCATTAATTACATGTCTATAGCTCACAGGAATGCTTTTTTTATTATTCAAACATTTGAACAAACTTTGAGTTTGGTTGGGAAACAAATGCATATGAGCTCAGCTTCAGAGGAAAACCGGTTTAAGATGTTGACTTTCCAGCCTTGAAACATGTACTAAGTGTTTACCTGGATGACAGCTGCTGCATGCTCTTGGCTAATGGTGCTCCTGCTAAAAAAGGAAGGTCCGACCACCTTCCCTTTGTCTCCTCCCTTGTTCATGATGAAGGGGGCATCAGTGTTCCCATGTTTTTGTTTGTACTTCCTCCACCTCTGCTGAATCACGCCTGCTGCTCTGCTGCTCAAAAAGTACACACACGGAAAGGAAAACACACACACACACACACACACACATACAAATATGAAGGATATATGTGATGTCACAGTGCCTTCATCTCTCAGAACCATGAATATTTTCCTGAGCCATCTGGAGAGCAGGGCTCTGGAGAGATTCAGCTCATCCAGAGACACCAGTCATATAAAAGATGTACTGCCCACACAAAGATAGCAGAGTGTTCATGATAAAGCTGTGTGTTAAAATGAGGAGGACCGTCAACATCTTCTGCTGTAAATCAAACAGAGGAGGCTCCAATGATGACAAATGTTCTGCAGCAGAAACTAATAAAGGCTCAGCTGCTATGAAGAAAATGTATAAAAGACGATGAGTTTGGTTTGGGTCAGCTGTGCTAGAAGCTTCACATACTTTCATTAGCTGAGCTATTCCAGCATCTTAATGAGACGATGTATATAAATAGACTTTAGATAAATTACTCCTTGAGATCCAAGTCGTAAACACTGGATGGAGGTTCTTCATCCAGCTCGAGGAAGCGTATTTCTCTTATTTTTGGTTCTGTTGACTTGGTTCTTGAGCCAGTCGTGTCAGAAGTGTTGTGGTGATTCTCTTCCACTGGTTGATCCCTAAATCTCAGGTGTCTGTCTTTGATGTTGCTCATGTTTGGGATTACTGATGCTTCAACTGACTCAGATTGTGGGTAATCAGCTATCTTCTCTGGACTCGCACAGCCCATCTCAGGATGTGTTTTAGATAAGACTTCGCTGGTGTGACCGTTTTCATGGGCAAGCCTATGGTCCTCCGCCAGCTGCAGAGCCGTAGTCAAGTACCAACAATGGGTTTCCAAAGTAGGAGATGAAGCCTTGCTGTGGATGAATAAAAAATAAATCAATAAAAACATTTAAATAGCGTTTTGTTATTTCTACCACAGACAGACTAGGACACTTCTGAGTGGTGTCACCTGGACTAACACAATGCACCAAACAGCTTTGATTCAGGGTATTCTCTAAATCACCGGCTGGTTCACTAGACATAGCAGCTCCACCTAATGTCTCATTTATACCTGCTGCTATTCTTAGCAGCGGAGTCTGCACCCTAACCATAATCAGCATCAAATGACGATGACTAAGTAAAGCCGAAAATCGACATCATGGACGAGCAGCAGCAAGGTAACGACTGCATCAGTTATCAAGAGTCAATTCCTGCTGTATATGAGCTCAGGTGTATCTTTATTTATTGGTCAGGAAAATGTCCCAATTATTTATTTATTTATTTGTCTGTTTGTTTGTTTACCTGAAAAGGGTAAGAATTAAAATGACGTGAACTAATTACAGAACTGTAATGATTTAAAAAAAGCAACGATTAATTAGTGAAGTTTTATTTTAGGAGTTTCTTTCTTCCACAATGGTTAAAAAATAATTGATGACTCAAAACCACACAAAGTCCCTTAAACCATAGTAAGTGTTTCAAGATCTTTTAACTTAACTAAGTACTTAAGTATACATGACGTCATCAAGTGTTGTTAACTCACCATGTATGATGCTGACTGACTGCAGGACTGGCTTCTGATTGGATATGGATATTTTTCTAGATGTGCTTACAGTTGTTTACAATTCAAAACATGTAACAAGTTTCCTAAACTCTTAACACACCTTCACACCTAAAACACACAACTGGTTAAATGGTTCATGCATGCTCAGAACACACACTTTAAACTAAACCCCAAAACTCATTTCCAAAATACAATACTATGAACTACCACAGTACACTGTCTCTAGCAAAACACTGCTAAATCAAGTGATGATGCATAAAACATGTTCCCTTCCAACAACACAACACAGTGACAAAATAAATACTATCATCAGCTGAAATAACAATGGTATGTGTCAGGTCTGCCCTTATATTTGAAGCCTTGCTACATGTTGGTCTTGTTGGGTTTGCTGTGGTATGGAAATGCATGCATTTTGTTACTTTTGCTGCAGAAATTCAATAGAAAAAAGTGAATGACCGTCTCATAGCGTTACGTAATGTACAGACACAGGACTGCTGCAGTACAGACTATATCTTGTATTACTGCAAAATATATGAAGAGAAAAAGCACCGGGATTACAAAACAAAGTTGGTACTGTAATCTACTGTATACATCATCTACTCTGCATTTGGCCACATGTTCTCATCCACATCACACCTGCATATATTTGAGCTTCAATTCACAATATGAACAGCTGTTCACTTGAACGTTAGCCTATATAAGTCATGTTTATAACATGGTGTTATCTGCTCTGACAGGCCAAATGACATGTGAAACTATGATATTCAGGTGTGTGTTTTTCAGTGAGACTTGCCTCCTTGTGATCCTCTAACTTATAAAGTCTCTTTCACTGAGGATAAGCCGACCACAAAGCAACCTCATGGGGAACTTAATGAATCTATTAGCAACGCTTTGCTCCGCTGCTCTCCCTGTCCTCTACCCTGAGGGCGCTGAAACACCCTCAGCCTGTCCAGAGAGCCGGTTGTCTTGTGGAGTACAGCTCCATCTCTACAAAGAGCCAGCCTTTCCTTCTCAGTGGGACAACAGATAGAGGAGACAGGGGTCGCAGAAGATGGTGACCCCTGTGATCCTTTGTCTCTGTACCTGCTGGTTCACTCCAAGGTCACCATAAACGTGTCCAACAAAACATAATTATTATACAAGTCTGTTGAGAAAACCTTTAGTTTGATCATTATATGTGTTGAGTGTTTAGACATCAAACCCAGCTTGTAGTAAAAGTAAAGAAATAAACTCCTAAAACGTGTCAAAGTCTTAGCTTACAGCAATCAGTAGAGTGGCGTAAGGCACCCTTCTCACCTCCCTAAACGTCAGTGTGACCCAAGGTCACACCAGGGGTTAAATGTCTGTGTTGGCTCTTGCAATGCCCCCAAAATGGCTCATTGTCCAGAGGTCAGGGGAGCAGAGGGCACACAGCGAGGGGTGAGGCTCGGGGAGCGCCACTCTATCCCTCAAGCCATAGGAGTCCTCGGTGTGACCCGCTGGAGCAGCCGCCGCCATGTTTCATCTTTTGTTCTGTGTAATTTAGTAAAGGTCAGGAAGATAAGCAGAAAGTTGTCCACCGCTTTAAGTGCTGGTGGTCTTCTGTGCACAGGAGTACCAACGTGTGCAGAGGCCAGCGACACTGGAGGAGCTGAGAAAATAGATGGGCGTTGTCTTTAGGCTCACTAGGCCTTGTGTATCAGACATAACACGGAATAGCTGGCATTCCTCGCTGCCTGGTGTCTGACAAGAAATCTCTCTGACAGAGCAACGGTCATATCTATCGTCCTGCTTGGACATATTCCCATTGACGGTTTCATCACATTCTTCTTTCAGTGAAATAAGGTATTTGTGGGGTAAAAATCTAATAAGAAGTAAAAATAAATTCTGTTTGGGACAACAGGACAGTGCATTTGAATATCCCAAAAACTGACATTTCATTAGCCTTTTTAATAGATGAGACTGTATATATAATAATATCAATAATAATATTATTATTGACTGATTAATCAAGGGACTTAATTGATTAATTATCATTGATATTATTATTATTTAAAATATTTAAAGTAACAGCATACATCATTTATTTTCTATATTTTACAGACGCTGAAACAAACTAACTCATTGGATTAAATCCTGAAGACAAGTTTGGAGAAGTTTGTCTCCTACTTAGGAAATAAAAATGTTCTATGTTCCATTGGTTCATTGTTTGTATTCTCGCCAGACAACTGGCAGAAACACAGATTCAACACCATCCCCACCCTGGTGGCTGATTCAGGTAAAGGTTTTAATTCCCATCCACGCCATTTAACCTGATGAGACATTTTCCAAAGCGAAATACACCAAATAGTTTTCCTGTTTGTGGAAAAATTCCCATAATTTTACTTATATGTATATTTCTAATCAGTGTTTACGTGTAAACACAACAGTTGTGTGTGAGGGAGAAGATAGCTGCGCTAAACGTGTGCCTGTATGGGACGGTTTAAATCCTGCAGGAGTTAGATCACAGCTCAGCTGATATCTGACCTCAACAGACACTATGCAACAAACTCAATCATATGTTTCAGTGCTACATGTGAAACTTGAAAAATATGAGCATGGTGCAAAAGTCCCTTCATCTCAGTAGACTGAGAGACCATGTAAAGCACAGGTGTCCAACTCAGGTCCTCGAGGGCCGCTATCCCACGTTTTAGTGTTTCCTGTTCAAACACACCTGATTTCAACCAGCAGGTGATTAACAGGCTTCTGGAGAGCTTCATGAGCTGCTGCACAGGTGAGTACACTGTTTCAGAACAGGGAAACAACTAAAAGGTGCAGGGTCTGGAGTTTGACAGCCCTGATGTAAAGGCTCAGGAACGCGCTGCAGGTGTTTTGGATTCATCAGCTGATTAGAGCAACACTTTGAGTCTAGAATACTAAACCTTTTCATAACGTTCTAACTGTCTCAGATTTAGATCAGTCAGCCATAGTCATCCGTTATTTGCCTGGCATGAGTCTGTCTCATATATTAGTTTCACATTTTAGATTCACTTGTATTCAGAAGGGAACAACACCCTTTTGGTTGATTATGAGTCTTTTACAGTTACATTGGTGAGATTCTGACTGACCCACAGTTACCTAAAGGAACTAACATATTCCACAGTTCTCAGTCAGATGAATCATTTCCCTGTAATTCCAGTTTTAACAGACTCAAAAAGTGAGGGTTGGTGCCGCTACCTGTGCAGCGTTACACAGACTTTTACCTGAGCTCGCTGCTGTGACGCTGCTGCAAAGCCAGAGTCTGCTGAAGCTGAGCCTGACAGAACACAAGGAAGGGGTCCAGGTTTACAGGACGGGCCCTCAGACCAGGCAATGCTCTGTGCAGCGCCAATCTGAAACTCAAGAACAAAACGTTTCTGTTTTAGTCATAAAGGCTCAGTGCAAACACTAAAGCTTATATCAGGATATTGTATAAACACTTAGTAGGTCAGTGGCTGTTCAATGTTTAACCCTCCCGCTGTCCAAATGGGTGTGACCCCTGGAGGAATGTTGACCATTGAGCAGGGTTGATGGTTTATCCCTTGAGGTCCACGTGGCAGGGGTGAGGTGGTGCTCACTCCTCACCTCTGCCACATGGACCCAAGGGATAAACCATCAACCCTGCTCAATGGTCAACATTCCTCCAGGGGTCACACCCACTAGGACAGCAGGAGGGTTAAAGCCTTCAGCATAAACACAGTTAGTGTTTTATTGTGTAATCATTTATTTTAAACTGGTCATATAAGAACAAGCAGAATTTAACCCAATTCCATTTTTGTTTTTGTTTTTTTAAACACAGAAAGGTTTTTCTTTACCATGCTAATGTTTCGTTTGCGTCTGCAAACGTCCTCAGAGCTGACGCTGATGGTGGCGTCACTTCCTACTCCGTTTATCCGCGGGCAGCAGAGGACGTTGTCGCCCTCTGCTGCCCGCTCTCCCCTCTCCGATGATGCAGTCCCATGCGTGGTCCAGCGTGTAAACTCCATCGTCCCTGTTCATGGTCCCACATCCACGTCTCCTTATCTCGATTGCTTCTTTTATCCATCTTTTGTATTTTTGTTGTTCGGTGTTTATGATCCTTGTGTTGTCCCAGTCCATTACATGGTTTTCTCTTGTGCAGTGATCTGTTACGGCTGACTTCTTTATTGTAAGAAAGGAGTACAAGAAAGAAACAAGTGGAAAACACACAAGAGCAGCAAAACAAGAAGCAGAAAGCACAATAAAGAAGTCAGCCGTAACAGATCACTGCACAAGAGAAAACCATATAATGGACTGGGACAACACAAGGATCATAACCACCGAACAACAAAAATACAAAAGATGGATAAAAGAAGCTATAGAGATAAGGAGACGTGGATGTGGGACCATGAACAGGGACGATGGAGTTTACACGTTGGACCACGCATGGGACTGCATCATCGGAGAGGGGAGAGCGGGCAGCAGAGGGCGACAACGTCCTCTGCTGCCCGCAGATAAACGAAGAAGGAAGTGACGCCACCATCAGCGTCAGCCTGAGGAAGTCTGCAGCCGCGAACAAAACATTAGCATGGTAAAGAAAAACCTTTGTGTTTACAAAATAACCAAAAATGGAATTAGAAGCCAAACACAGAAAGAGCGTACCAAAGAATTTAACCCAGTCAAGAAGTAATTGTTGTCTCTATAAACCCAAACCGGAGCTGGGGGAAATTTGTTCTGCTACTAAAAAGTCAGACAGCTTTTGTGTCTACTTTGACATCACTTTATTAAAATTAGTTACCAGCTACTCAGGTCTGAATTAAATGAACATTTTTAAACGGTAGCTTGTGTCCAACTGGATGGGAGTCCTGAGCGTCTAGGTGAGGAAACTGCTGCCTGAGGCTAAAGGATGCTCCAGCAGAAGAATCTCAGCTATCCACCACAGGAACAGGCTGCAGCTCCACCAGCAGAGCCCTGGCCAAATGTGCTCAGTGGGAAAATGTTGGGCTGGAATCTCTTCAGGACATCAGGGAATTATCTCACACAAATACAAGCTTTTACATGGCAATGGGAATTTGTTGAAACATAAAGAATGGACTTTATTAAAAATATCTCTGAGCATCGTGGGATCCTGCATTTAATCAACCATTAACGGCCTTTAATTAATAATGTAAACAACTCATGTTAAACATCTCACTGTCATGTGTTTTTCTTCTTTCCTCCACTGGTTTCAGAATGCTTAAACTCATAAGCCAGTGTGTGAATGGATGAATGAGTGATGTGTTGTGAAGCACCTTGGGGGGTTGTAGGACTCTGGAAGACGCTACAGACCATTTACCATAAGCTATAGCTGCTTAAAGGCTCTAATGTCACATTCCTAAACTAAAAGAATATTACGCTGAGAAATTTCAAATCTTAAAAATAGTGTTATGTGCACAATAATGCAATATCTAGTACAAACAGTTTACTGCAAATGTATTAACATGTGAGTGAAGGACCTCTTTCACATAGAAGACTTGATTGGATCATAAAGACAAACAGGATGTATGCAGAAAGAACCTCAGATGGATCAGGTGTCTGCGTGCTGTAGGTATGTTCTCCATGATGTGTGTTGAGCTTTGGAGATCTTGTTTTAATCACATAGGGATGTTCATATTAGACACAGATAGCGTGCGGTGTTCTTGCTGCTCTGCAACAACACTAAGAAAGAGACAGGACTGCAGAGGACAGGGTCTGTGTCCTGTCAGAGGGATCCAGCTTTCCTGTGCTCCTCTGGGTCTCCAACAAAGACGAGGATTGGATTCCAGCCCTGTGGGCCTGCTCTCTTCAGATGAAGCTCCAAATCCAAAATAGGACCTTTTGGATGTTACAGGACTTCACAGAGGTGGGGAGTTTAATATGATTCACAAACATCTACTACTCAACGGTATTTGCACCTGATAAGATTTAATTCTGCTTTATGCAACACACATAAATGTGTTTTTCAGACTATTATTCTTTTTGTTCTTCAAAATAAAATAGCTTAATGATGATTTTATGTTTATGTATTTAGCAGACGCTTTTGTCCAAAGCAACTTACAAGTGATAATCGGCATGTTGCCCTTGAGGCTAACAACAACAACAACAACAACTTGACATCAAACATGGAGAGGAGGGAACATGGAGTGGACAGTAGAGAGGGGGGACGGGTACAGGGAGGGTGATCTTAGATGTTGTCCTGGATTCAAACTTGAACCCCTAAACAGACGTAAATCCCCCCCCCCCCCCCCCCCCCCCCCCCCCCCCCCCCCCCCGTCACTGGTTTGGGATGAAAGGGGCCAGGTCACGGTTGTGGAAATACTCAGGGGTAACTCCACTGTTGGCAGTGAAGTCTAAGTGAAGTTCAGTGAGCTTATGAAGTTTTAATTAGTCTGATTATTAAAACAGGAACGCTCTCACAAAGTAATCCATCATTTCTGGAATAGTCTGTAGTTTATTTGGTACTAATTACCTGCAAATAAAATTCTTTATTTGAAAATTCAACTATCAACAAATTCAAAAATCAGATTTTTTGACTAATGTTTTAGTTCTAAAAGAATATTGGTTCATATTTTAAATGAGTCGCTCTCATCAGATGGATGTGGATAACTGACATGTTAAATAACTCCAAACACTTACATCACTGATCATTATCAGACACTAAATTATTCCAGCATCTGCGTCTTTCACATCTGTTAGAAGCAAGTGTTAGAACACTGGTCAAACAGCAGGCACTAAAAGAGAAAGAACGGACTGATGATTAAGGAAGGTTGGCTTTGCTGTTGTGTCAACATTTAGAGAATTATCTGAATTTAGTGCACACACAGATGGGACGTGTGTGGAACCTCATGATGAGGAGACAGATCACAGAGGTAATCTGGGAAGTGGACAAGCAGGCCTGCGTTTGGAATGTTTGGACTACCTGAGCCGATACGAAGCTAGTTTTGTTTCTTCGTTTTTCTACAGAAAACCCTTCCCACGTGGACAGATGACTTTGTGATAGACAAACATCGACTTTTCACTGCTGCTCCATGTAACACCAGTCAAGGCAGGTGGCCTTTCACAGCAAAGGAAGCTAAATGTTTTTAGAAATTCACTCCTGCTGTTAAAGTCAGAGCCACTGACAGTCTCCTTCCAGCCTGACATGGATTTAAAATACATGTAAGTCCTTCCTGGTGTGTGTCCGTCCATCTCACCCTCACCCACCTCCAGCCACGCTCCTGCTCAACAGGATTCCCTGACAGGAGGGCTTCTCGAAGGAAATGACAACCCTCTAGACTCTCACACACATTCTGCAGCTCTAACAGAAAAACATAAACATGCAAAACAAACATTTATTTGATTGTGTAGTGACTGAACAGGATAAAATATACAGATATGTGTTCCAGAGGCCCGGAGAGCTCCTAACCTCTGAGCCACTGTTGCTGATAAGGTCAGGAATTTTATCTGCCTAAACATCCGACTCCAAAACGCATTTATGTGAGGTGTATGTGTGTGGGCAGCGTGCAAAACAAAAAGGAGCAAATCGTTGCTCGCTCTGCTAGCTACAGACAGCTAGTTTCCAGGATCATTTGAATGTTTTTTTGGAATATATAATCTGCTTTTAAACCATGAAGAAACAACAGCGAGCTCTGCTGTTTAAGGGATTCCGTTTCTGGTTTCTGCATAAACACACTTGAACCTCCACCCTTCATATCAACACTTTAAACTAGAATTATTTTATGTTGGGAAATGATGATCCTATACTCAGATTGCTTAAAGTCTAAAGAACACATTACTGCATTCAGAGCGTGTGGTGAATGACGCTCGGCTGTGGCTGCATCCAGTGGCGTGTCCAGATCTTTTATAACGGGGTGGCCCAGGTGAGGCACAACTTTGTGCATGGGTGGCACCAATGGTTATGCTTTTTTTGTTTTTGTTGTACCCCCAAGCCTTTTGTGGACAATGAAAGGCCTATTTAAAGGTAAATTAGTGTGGTGGCACCTGGGGTGGCCAATCAGATTCCAAGGGTGGCATGTGCTACCCCAGGCCACTCCCTGGACACGCCCCTGGCTGCATCAGCTCTTAGCTCTGTCTGACTGGTATTCATTTGGGTAGGTACAAAGGTTGATATTTTCTGTGCGAAACGAATAATTACTGTGTAACTCATGGCTTCCTCTCTTTTCAGGAAAAACACTTTCACATCTTTACGTTCTAATGAGCTAACAGCTGGTCTGAGAGCAGCCAACACCAAAGTGTGTTTTTGTAACGGTGTCGGTGCAGGATCGGCTCGGGGTCCAGCGCCCGCCGATGACGTCACATGACTGCAAATCTACTCGGCTTTCACACACGTTTTGGAAAGACATCAGCAGTTTTGTTAATGAATTCTTGTTTGTTAACACCTAAATGTTTTCTTTATAGTTGTAATTTGTTAATAAAACACCATATTATCTTTGTCTTGTAAAGAATGTGAAACTGCATGAAACCAACATCGGACTGACAAACAATAGGACAGTTCTTATATGTGAAGCCACATCTGTTTGTATTCATGTGGAGTTCATCTGTATACTTCCTTAGTTGTTATCTAAATACATTCTTTGACTCAAAATGTCGCTTGGAGTCTTTCAGTAAAGTTCTTATATTTTATTTTGCCCCATTTCACCAACATCAAGAGCTTTTGAGGGTCACCATTTATCATTTGCTTATATTTTACATTTCCTTTAGAAATTCAAACATATTTTCTCCAGTAAGTGTTAATTTTTGGACTACAGGACTACAACGGCTAAGACTACGACCGCAAATTTGTTCTGACCAATCAAAATCATAACGATAACGTCACTTCCGTAAGCTTCATGTTCAGCCAGTCAACTACTCTGACATCATCGGCAGTCGAAGGACCCCGAGCCGATCCTGCACCGACACCGGCTCCAAAGTTTTACTCCAATTCATGCAGCGTTATCTCTCTATGTCCGTCACTTTCACATGACTCTTTTCTTCTGTCAGAAATATTAAGATGGTTCCAGCCATCCTTGCCCCCTGGGTGTTCTCCATTTAGCTGCTTCAGGGGTTTTTACACCTGCTAATAATCAGGTCACTCAGGTTTGAACTAGCTGTTAGCTCATCAGTCCTGGGAGCCTCATTAAAATGCATCAAGTGTTTTAAGAAATATGTCATCAACAGGCAAAAACATTATCATCCACCTCTTGGCTTTTGCTAGAAAGACTACTCAGCCTTTTCGTTAATGGACTTCTTCACCACCACAAAACCAGTTAAAAGACTCTCAAACCAAATGAGGCCCAACCGAAAACTCCTCAAATCTAAATCCAATCAAACACTTTTGGGTAAACTGCAACAAGTCTAGTCACCAAGAGTCCTGACCTCAACCAAGCACTCCAATGCCACTGAGTCACAACGTCAACAAGACTGAAACACGTCAAAACATCCAGCCCAATTTGTGCTTCTGAATTCAGCTGAATAAAAAGCATAAAATAAACAGAACTGAATGCTTGGGTATAAAAATAAATCAACAAGTGTCTAATCTAGACAGTACGTTACCTGAGAGACAGTTGAATCGAACATCTAGACTTTCAAGTGACACAAAATCAGTCAGGTTGGGCAGCTGGGTTATTCTGGGAGAAAAAGACACCAGTTACAGCCTTCCACGTTCCTCTGGAGAACACTACTCATGTGTTGTTTATTTCTATGTTTATATGTAATGTCAGGCAGGTGTGATCAGGACTTGGAGGTGCACCGTCTACCTGTTTTGGGAGGCTGAGAGGTGTTGCAGGAGGGGCAGCCAGCAGCCAGCGAGGCCTTGCAGGGAGGAGATGCTGTTGTCATCCAGATGCAGCGTTCTGAGGAGAACCTGGTTGTTCAGACTGGGGGGCTGGTGCAGAAACAAGCTGTCAGGTCACACCAGTCACACTGCGAGGTTAGACTAACTTTACACTGCTGATGGTGGTGGAGCAGCAACAAACCAACCCCATCCATCAATGTCCGCTGGCTTAGCCCTGCTGTGGTTACTGTCAGCAGGACTAGAGGAGCTGCTCACCCATCAGCAGAGAATAAAATACACACCGTCTGTTCTGTGTGCGTGTTTTACCTTTGTTATGTTTCTCTAATGTGATTAGGTCTCACGATGAAAGACAGACAGATCCGAGTATATCTCTGCTTCCTGACATCCTTCAGTAAAGCAGTTAGAACGTTTAACTGACGTTTAAGAGGCGAATCAGGCCTTTTTCTTACGTGCTCGGCTGCTTTTTTAACCGTTTTACGGCATCGCAGCAGAAGATCCTCTTTACTGATTCTTTTGTGCCAAAGATGAAAACCAAAACAAACTTTATTTATAAACACTTTAAAAACAACTTGTGGCCGACACGAACAGCACAAATATAAAAGGTATAATTAAAAGAATAAAATAAACTGTCAAAATAAAAGATATTTGCAGAATTACAAGTCTGTGAATAAAAGTATGTTTTCTGTGTGGCTGAAGAAGACCATCTATAAGATGAAGATCATTCCACAGCTTCGGGGCCACAACTGAGAACGATCGGTCTCCTGTGCTTCAGCCGCGATGTTTATGTTTATGTATTTAGCAGACGCTTTTGTCCAAAGCGACTTACAAGTGATAATCGGCATGTTGCCCTTGAGGCTAACAACAACAACGTTGACATCAGTCATGGAGAGGAGGGAACAAGGAGTGGACAGTAGAGAGGGGGGACGGGTGCTAGTTTAGAAGATGCTCTCTGAAGAGCAGGATCTTCAGGAGTTTCTTGAAAATTGAAAAGGAAGCTCCTGTTCTGGTAGTGCTTGGTAGGTCATTCCACATTTGTGGAACGATGCATGAGAAGAGTCTGGATTGTCCTGAGCGTGGTGTAGGCACTGCTAGCCGACCATCCTGTGATGACGGGAGCGGCCGGGCCGAGACGTAAGCCTTTGCAAGAGGATTCAGGTAGATGGGAGCCGTACCATCTCGGACTTTGTATGCTAGTGTTAGCCATTTGAATTTGATGCGTGCTGCTAGCGGTAGCCAGTGGAGCTCAATGAACAGAGGGGTGACGTGTGCTCTTTTTGGCTGATTGAAGACCAGACGCGCCGCTGCGTTCTGGACCATTTGAAGAAGTCTCACAGTGCAGGCTGGAAGACCAGTTAGAAGGGCATTGCAGTAATCGAGGTGGGAGATGACAGTAGATTGCACCAGGAGCTGGGTGGCATGTTGTGTTAGGTATGGTCTGATCTTTTGTATGTGTTCGTATCTTTCAGCGCAAAGCGGCATGAACGGGCAACAGAGGCAACATGATCTTTAAAGCGATGTAGAGCAAGCGCTGACCAGCAGAGTGGAGGGAACAAGGGTAGGATGGTAGGCTGAGCAGACCAGATGATGGATCTAATAGAAGGATTTTTAAATGGATCCTATAATCAACTGTAAGCCAGTGTAAAGAGGCCAGAACTGGAGTAATCTGCACTACTTTTCTTTTCCCAGTAAAAACAAAGTGCCACAGCATTTTGCACCAGCTGCACAATAGCTACAATATTGCTTTGAAGGATATTTAATGCCTATTTTAAATTATTGGCATTTTGCTGATCATCTGTAAATTCATGATGTTTAAATAACATTTCAGTGGTTTTCATTCAGGAATGTACAGTTGTGGCCAAAAGTTTTAAGACTGACACAGATATGAGAAACTGGAAACATTGCTGCTGAAGCTTTTATAATAGCAGTTTGCATTTACTCCAGAATGTTATGAAGAGTGATCAGATCAATTGATTAGTCCTTCTTTGCCGTGGAAATTAAGTTAATCCTAAAAACACTTTTCCCTGCATTGTATTGCTGTCATTAAAGGACCTGCTGAGATCAATTCAGTAATCAATTCAATTCAGTTCAAGTTTATTTATAAAGCGCCAAATCACGACAAGAGTCGTCTCAAGGCACTTCACATAATAAACATTCCAATCCAGGTCAGTTCATTAAGCCAATCAGTAAAATGTTTCCTATATAAGGAACCCAGCAGGTTGCATCAAGTCACTGACTAGTGTCAGTGACTTTACAGCAATCCTCATACTAAGCAAGCATGTAGCGACTGTGGAGAGGAAAACTCCCTTTTAACAGGAAGAAACCTCCAGAGAATCCTGGCTCAATCGTCTTGTCAACTCAGGTGAGAATGTTGATGAGCACAAGGCTGGAGATCATTATGTCAGGCTGATTGGGTAAGAGCTTGAAATGTTAAAAGGAGAGTGATGATTGGAGTCATCGTTCTTCCATTGTTAATCATGGTGACCTGCAAAGAAACACGTGCAGCCATCGCTGTGTTGCATAAAAATGGCTTCACAGGCAAGTATATCGTGGCTACTGAGATTGCACCTAAATCAACAATTTATAGGATCATCAAGAACTTCAAGGAAAGAGATTCAATTATTGTTAGGAAGGCTTCAGGGCGTACAAGAAAGCCCAGCAAGCACCAGGATCGTCTCCTAACGAGGATTCAGCTGCGGGATCGGAGTGCCACCAGTGCAGATTTCGCTCAGGAACGGCAGCAGGCAGGTGTGAGCGCATCTGCACGCACAGTGAGGCGAATACTTTTGGAAGATGGCCTGGTGTCAAGAAGGGCAGCAAAGAAGCCACTTCTCTCCAAAAAAACCCATCATGGACAGTTTGATCTTCTGCAAAAAGTATGGTGAATAGACTGCTGAGGACTGGGGCAAAGTCATCTTCTCAGATGAAGCCGCTTTCCGATTGTTTGGGGCATCTGGAGAATGGTACCAAAACACTCTCCGACAGCAACATCTTCCAACAATCCAACAACAGTTTGGTGAACAACGCATTTTCCAGCACGATGGAGCACCGTGTCATAAGGCAAAAGTGATAACTCAGTGGCTCGAGGACCAAAACATTCAAATTTGGGGTCCATGGCCTAGAAACTCCCCAGATTGTAATTCTATTGAGAACTTGTGGTCACTCATCAAAAGGTGGGTGGACAAACAAAATCCCACTAATTCTGACAAACTCCAAGAAGTGAATATATTGTGTTTAAGGTGATAATAAATAAACTATGAGCCCCTAAACGTGATTCTTCTAAAATATTTTTCTTAAAATAAAACATTTGAAACCACTTTTAGCTTTAATTTGAAGGATTGGTCACATTTACGTGATGTTAAAACGTGTGGGTGGTCCTGGATAGGAAAGCCTCTCTGTTGTGTCATTCATGACTCAAGACAATAAAGCAGAAGGATATGTGACCGTGTGACTTAGGGCTGGTGTCAGCTTTACCTCAGAAAGGCTGTTGGAACTGAGGTCCAGTGTGTGCAGCAGAGCACTGCCGTCCAAACCCTCCACGCTCGCCAGGTGGTTGTGAGAGCAGTCCAGGTGGAGGAGTGTGTAAACATCCCTCAGACCTTTGGTGCTGATCAGCTGGTTATGGTGCACCAAAAGCTTCTGCAGCCTCTTTGCAGATTCCAGACCAGCTTGAAATTAAACAACAAAGAGAAAAAGCTCAGGGCTCTGTACACACAAGTGTGAGTACAAGTGTAGGGGAAATGGAAATGATGCCCTCTAGTGGAAAATAAGCATCTGCAAAAGTTGAGGCTTGAAAAACTGACAGAAGATCAAAGACCGAGCGTGTCACCACCAGCTCCCGTGTCAGAGTTTAAAACGATGGTGCCTTTAGGTAAAACCACAAGGAATGACTCAGCTTCTACCAAATTTAAGCTGATCGTTACAACAGTTTTTAACTGTTTTAAGCTGGATTGAGGACATCTTGAATTGACTGAATCAACATCCAATAATTCCTCTGACAGTTCCAGTAAAATGTGCTCTGTGAGATTTTGCTGAAGGTTTTGGCAAATCCTTTTCTAGTAGCAGAGCTCTTTGTGTGAATTCCCAAGGTAAGAATTAAAATCCTTCCACTGGTTGATGGGATATTTTGTAATGAACCCACACAAACACATGACATCATTTCCTGTCCTTTGGCAGCAGGTGACAATGATTTAAAGATAATGATTCAGACATTATTATTAATTTATATTGCACAACTGTTTTGCTCACAGTCATCGTTGCATGCTCATGACCTTTCAATCCTCACCAATGCGTGTGATGGAGTTGTACGACAGATCAAGAACATCCAGACTCTCAGCGCCGCCTAAGCCATGGATGGACTTCAGCTTATTGTGGGAAAGCTGAAGAACTCGTAAACCCGTCATATTTTCACAGTCCACAGAAGAGATGTCATTCTCCTGAAAAGTTTAGATTAGCTTCATGTGGTTAAAGATTTAGGAATTAGCTTCAGCTTTTTAACTTTATTAACCTGTAGATCAACAAAGCAGAGGTCCTTTAACTGACTGATGCCTTCCACTGATCTGAGTCCACAGCGCCTGAGGGTGAGGGAGCGCAGATGATGGCACTGGAGAAGAGTGGACAGGCAGCAGGAGGACAGGTCCTCCAGGGTCAGAGTGGTAACCTGACAGGAAAAAAACACAGTTAACGCTCAGCCGACTTCATATTTTGGGGTTTCTCATCACACACAGAGCAAATGAAGCTTGTTTCACCTTAACTGACATATTTCGGCATCCACTGCCACCTTCATCAGAGCAACCGCCAATGTAGGTGGCGTCACTTCCGATTATCTGCGGGCAGCGGAGGACGATATCGGCCTCTGCTGCCCACGCATTCTAGGCGTGACAAACACATCAACAAAGGTGAAAACAAGCTCTTTTTGCTGTGTGTGTGTGTGTGTGTGTGTGTGTGCGTGTGTGTGTATGTGTGTGCGTGTGTGTGGTGTGTGTATGTGTGTGTGTGTGTGTGTGTGTGTGTGTGTGTGTGTGTGTGTGTGTGTGTGTGTGTGTGTGTGTGTGTGTGTGTGTGTGTGTGTGTGTGTGTGTGTGATGAAGAATGACAAAAAATCCAATCACATAAAACACAGAACAAACGTAAAGAAGAGACTCAGCTGACTTTCCCTTGTCTTTTTGTTTTACTTATTCATTTATTTAATGCAAATACATGTTTATATTTACAACCCTGTTGTTCTCTTTTGTTTGAGATTTGGGACAATTGTGCTTCCATAGAATGCCGTATTAAAGGTATTAGCACAGACTGCTCTAAAGTCAGAAGTTCTTTATTTAAGTGAGGTAATTATTTCCTAATCTTATATGCGTAAGTCTGCCTAAAGACAAAAACTCTGACATGTTGATGACTAAACAAGTTTGTAATAAAAGACTTTCAGGTTTCAGAGTCATCCTGAAACATGTTTTGGTCAAATCTTGGAAAAATAGTACCTGGGCTGTATTTATATTGCACCTTCTCGAGCCCCCCAGGGTGCTTTACAACACATTAGTCATGCACCCATTCACACACAGATGGGGAGGAGCAACAGCTGCCCTGCACATTGGCACCACCGTCAGGAGGGTGAAGTGTCTTGCCCAAGGACACGACGGCAACAAACAGAGCAGGGTGCAAACCTGCAACCCTCCAGTCACAGGGTGGCAGCTGTAGCTCCAGAAGTGGAGCGGGTTGTCTAGTAGGGTTGCAGGTTTGATTCCTGCTCCCTCCAGGGAACTCTGCTATTGTGTCCCTGGGCAAAACACTTGACCTAACATGCCTGGGTTGGTGGTGGTCAGAGGGGCCTATAGTGCCGAATAACAGCCTTGCCTCTGTCAGCCAACCCCAGGGCAGCTATGGCTAGGGCGCCACCACCAGCAGTGTGTGAATGTGTGAGTGCATGAATAATGGTAACTTTTTAGGGTGCCTGGAATATAAAAACCAAATCCATTATTAGTCTGTTTGCCACCATCACCACACATCTTGAAAATGTACAGTTTCAGCCAACTTTTTACTCTCAAACATGTGTTGGAACAACCTTTAACAACAACTATAACTCGTGTTTGGCTCTAAATCAGTAAAGGTGGCTGGTGTTTTTGTGTTTAGGTCAGCTGTCTGTGACTAAAGTCAACTGCTATTAGATTTTTATGGAAGGAGAACTTCCACAGTTCCAGTTAAACCTGCCTAGTTGGCTTAATGAATAATCTGTTTCAGCGACACAGTTTACTGAGGACTTTCACTAGTTTAACGTGAACTTTAGTCCAGCAGCAGCAATGCATCGGTGTTGTGCCTCAGATGGTTACCTCCTGCAGAGACTTCCAGCCAGAGGACCGAAGCAGTGTGTGTGGACAGAGTGGGGGAGGGCTGCAGGCCCCAGCCACCCTTCTCCGTCCTCTCGAACTCCAGGCAGAACGTTTCTGCTTCCTCCTGTTTTGAAGGGACAGTTGGGACCAGGAGACACATTCTGTCATCCAGGACAGCCTCTTGTGCTCCGTGTGCTCAGGAAGGAAAGCAGGTGAGAAGCAGGAAGAGGGGCGGGGCTTTGCCTCTGAATGTTGTTGCTCCATGGCTTCATTTGCAGATGTGAGACAGATGTGTTTGTCTGATTTGATTCCAGAGCTGAGGAGACTTGTAGGGTCAGACCCGGAGGAGTCCCACTTCCCATCTCTGATCTTTTCCTTCAGGTTTTTCCTGGTGGTCATCATCTCCTCTTCATCAGATTCATCCCTCCTCTCTCTGTCTCCAGTCTCTTCTATCAGTCTGTTTTCTCCATCTGTCTTTTCTTCTTCACATGCATTTCTCTTTTCTACACCAAGCTTCACATCTTCCTCCATGCTCCTTGCTCCTGTTTCCCACTTGTCCTTCTGTCTCTCAGTGTTTGTTTCTCCAGTCTGTTGTCCAGGTCCCTTACGGTCCTCGGCATCTTCGTGGACGCTGGTTTCTTCTTCACTCTTTCTGTATTCTTTATCACTTAATCTCCTTATTTCTACTTCTTGTTTTTCCATCTGGTGGTTGGTTTTCCGTTTCGGTTCTTTCAGTTCCAGACGTTTCATGTCCAAACTCTGGATCATTTCCTCATACCTGTTTTTCTGGTCTTTACCTTCTTTTACCAACGTTCTGTCCTTCTCTGAACTGCATTCATCTTCCTGTCTTGTCCATTCTCCATCCATCCTCGTCCTCTCTGTCCACACCTTTACTTTTTGTTTTTCTTCTTCCTCTGTTCTCATCTCCTTCAGATCCGTCCTCATTAGAGCTTCAGCACTTCTTTTCTCTCTCTCCTCCTCTACTTTGTTGTTGTCCTCTTCTTTCTTTCTCATGTCATCTCTAAGCATTTTTTCTTTTTCATTTTGTCTCTTTTCATCTTCCCTCTTCGTAATCCGCATCACTTGAATTAATATCTCTTCCTCCTCCCTTTTTCTTTCCTTCTCTTCCTCCTTTTCCTCGTTTTTCAGTACTTCTGTGTCTGCATCTCCCTTTTTTTTCTTCTCCCCCTCTTCTGCTAATCCGATCATCTCCTCTCTCCTAAAGTGAGAATCCCTCACTTTTCGTTCCTCTTTCTTCCATCTCGTTTCTTCGTTGTCTCGGTTTCTTTCCTCTTCAAGGCTCCTGTTTTCGTTCCTTTTCTTTTTCTTCTGCTCTTCTTCCCTTCTCTCCTCATCACACTCTTCCTGGAGATTCATTCCTACAAACTTAAACTTTTCACTTTCCTCATCTGTCGTTTTCCTTCCTTCTCTCTTTCTTTTGTCTTCCTCTTCCCACCTTCTCTTCTCATCTTCAAATCTTTTTCCCTCTTCATCTCTTTTCTTTTTGTCCTCCTCCCTTCCTCTGTTCTGTTCCTCCTTCATTTGTACCCTTTCTTGCTCTCTTTTCTTTTTGTTTTCCTCTCCCATCTTCTGTTCATCCTCCACACATTTGCTTTCTTCTTTCTTCCATTTCTCTCCTTTTCTCTTTTCCTCCTCTTCTTTATTCTTTTCTTCCTCTTTCATCTTTCTCTGCTGTTTGTCCTCTTTACATTTGCTCTCTTTTTCTTCTTCTTTCTTTCTCTTGTCTTCCCCTTCAATTCTTCTTTCTTCTTCTCTTTTCTTTCTGTCTTCCTCCCTTCTTCTGCTCTGTTCCTCCTTCATTCGTACCCTCTCTTCCTCTCTTTTCCTTTTGCTTTCCTCTTCTCTCTGCCTCTCCTTTTCCTTCTCCCTTGTTTTCCTCTCCTCGTCTATCCTCCTCCTCTCTTGCTCTACTTGCCTTTTCAAGTTGCCCATTAGCTCCTAGAGAGTAGAGAAGCTGAAGTTAGAACATGTGAAACAACCGTGTGTCTGGATAAAACACCAAACACAGTTTAGAACAAACCTTAAACACCGTTCGGGTACTCCAAACCCAACCCCGCTTTTCTCTAAAGCTTAAGCACGTCTTACACATGTGCAGCTAAACCATAACACCAGTAGCAAAAAGTAAAACTCAGCTGTCGTCTTTTAAACTCAGCCAATCAGAACGTCACCCATGTTCATAAAGATGCGCTCTGACCAGTGGTGGAGGATAAAAGATCAGAGCTCAGGTGTATCTGCAGACACATACAGAGGAGCAGGAGTCCGTGTAAGAGATGGTGGACGAGGACGACCAACAACAGCCATTACAGAGAAATTCAGACAACTATTGTCCACTATGTCCTTGTTGATGGGACAACAGCAGGACAGAGAGTTCAACCAGTCTGTGGGCAGCATCACCAGGACAGTTAGAGAAGAGAACAGCTGAAGGTTTCTGAAGCATTAGACATAGTTCTCTTAGTACTCCGTAAGCACTGTAATCCTCATCACTAGTTTATGGACTTACTTTTGTAAGTGTTTTGTTCCTTTTCTAGAGTTGAAGATGACCAGATGACGGTGGAAGGACGTCTCTTTTCTCCCATCAACAAGAAGCATCATGGTCATTCACAACAATACCACCCAACTCTGAAATCCAGCAGAGTGGTTGAAGAAAAAATCATCTTTGATGGAAGAAGTGCCTTAGATAAAAATCTCAAGGTGCTTCAGCGTGGGATTGAACTGGCAACCCATGGATGTCCGAGTAAGCTCCTAACCTCTGCACCTCCATCACTCTTACAGTAACCAACAGAACTGACCCCGTCCTCCTACCCAGCTGAAGCCCACAGAACCCCACCTGAGCAAAGCTCTAGAGTTATCCAGGATATCGGGATGTTTCCCATGACGGCTAGCCGCAGGGAATGTTGCCTTTGATGTGGACAAAGTCCTCTGAACATGTGCACAGAGACATGGTGATGTGGAATGAATCTGCCTCACAGCAGTGTATTTTCTTCATCTTCTCTATTTTACAGTAAATATGTCCTGTTACCTGAAAGCCCTGGAGGCTGTGCCCAGTGTTCTGTGGGGACTCTATTTTTATTCCATTTTTGGTTCTTTTTTAAACACAGAGAAGGTTTTCTTTACCTTGCTGACGTAAAGAAAAACCTTCTCTGTTTAAAAACAGAACCAAAAATGGAATTTGAAGACAGACACAGCAAGAACGTACAGAAGATTCTATTTTTACTTGCTGTGTTAAGGATCTGAACACATCATTGAATGGATGTTTGAATCCGACCAGTTTGGGGATTTGGATTTGTGTTTTGAGAAGATGCGTGGAGGTGTTCAGAAACGTGCTTTAGCATTTCAGAAACCCTGTAAATCCGTACGGAACACACCAGGTGCTGCTCGGTCTGACACGAGGATGTTAGAGGTCCTCATGGGGGACTCTGTGTCTCTAATTTCTTTAGTTTTTTTTATCTGAGAGAAGATGAGAAACACAGAACTACATTCTGGTTAAAAGCGTATCTTGTTCAGACTGCTATGTTCATCTATTGGGCAGGCAAACAACTTTGTGTTTAAAGTGAAATATGCCCATAATAAACACTTTTAAAGTCTTTTACGAAGATGAGCTTATCTATAAAAACAATGATGTTAATCCCTCTGGGAAACTGTCTGTGTGTGTGTGTGTGTGTGTGTGTGTGTGTGTGTGTGTGTGTGTGTGTGTGTGTGTGTGTGTGTGTGTGTGTGTGTGTGTGTGTGTGTGTGTGTGTGTGTGTTTATGCAGATGCTTTTGTCCAAAGTGACCTACAAGTGATAATGAAGCCAGCCGGACGCCCTTGAGCCGAACAACAAACACTAATCAGTCAATCCTAAATCTGCTTTTAGATATCAGAGATCTACATTTTCAGTGTTTTCATATTGTATTGATAAGCAGTTGGATACAGAAGATGGAACAGATTACTTTATGCAAAAATATCATTTTGTACCATGCTTGGACATTAAACTAGAATAGAATGCTACTAATTATGGTTGTTTTTTATTTAAATGCTGCTCTAGCTGTATTGAATATTGAGTAAACATATTTGTTTTTTGTTGCCTCATGAGTCGTTTTTCTTGTTGTCTTCCCTGTGAGACTGGAGGCTGAAGGCAGCGATTACTGCTGACACCTTCTCTTCGGGTTCTGATCGACAGCTACGTCACAGAACCAGACAGACGTCAAACATTAGGAGTCAACTTTTTTACACAAACCTGCTGAAGCAGCAACTCCTGCTCAATTTTCTCTTGAGCTCCACGTCTTATCAGCTCCAGTTCCAACTGGCGAAGCTGGACAGAGAAGGTCATGAATAAATGAATTAGAGCACAAAACTGAGTGCAGTCCTGTAGAAATACAGACACGTCCATCTGAAGAACAGAGTAGCTTACTGGTTCTTCACTAACATGCAAGCCAGAGGTGGAAGCAGGGACCAGGTGATGATGAACACGTTGAGTCCAGACTGACTCACCTTCTCTGTCTCCGTGATCTTCCTCAGCTCTTCCTGGAAGTCTTTCTCTCGCTGTAGCCTCTGCTCTTTTCTCTGCACCTCCTCACACAGAGGTTTCTCTCCTTTTGTCTCACTGCTGCTTTTTACTGCACCGCCGTTCTGCATGGAACTGTCTGTTCAACATGAGAAGCACAAAAGCTTAATATCTGATCTGGCATCTGAACCCAGCGGTCTGGAGCCCTCTAAAAAGCAGCTGAAGACCCTTTTATTTAAACTGCTTTTACCTTTTGTGTTTTCTGATTTAATTAGCTTTCATTTGTTTTTTGTTACTTTGTTGTTTTTAAGATCATCTTGTGATTTTATTACTTCATGATTTGTTTTCTCTTTGTGTTACGATAGCTATATAAATAAACTTTACTTACATTTCTTTTGTGTTTCGGAGTTTAGTGGAAAGATTAAGACAACACCGACCTCTTATGGTTGCATCTGTTTTTACACATGGTTCAGTCCTCAACGGTTGTGCTGAATTTTATCAGCATTATTCTTTAAAATCCCCAGGAACAGTAAAACTTGAAGTGCATGAAGAGAACTTTATAAATGTTTAAAAGTTAAAATGTGTTTCTTATTTGCATTTAAACAGCTTTTAGTTGAAGTGTTTAAATAGAGCCTTATCACGTGTTTGTTCCATCCTGTTTCACACCTACCACCAGTCTCGCTGCACATCTCACAGCTCATCTGCACCTGAAAGAATGAGCGTTACACAACATTTTAGTGTTTCCATCATCAAAACCCATAAATAACACCAGATGAAAGGCTTGGGCAACATTCACCTTTTCACTTTGTGTTCTTGAATCCCTTTCAAGGCCAAACGGCAACTTGATCAAACCCTCAACGTGATGAGAAACAGGCAAGTCTGCAAGGCCAGAAAGCAAACGCATCTGCTTACTGCTTGTTGAAAACATTTAAACTGGTGTGACGTTTCCTCAGAAGTCACCTTACCCTCCAGATCCTGGAGGATGAGTCCCTCACAGACAGATGCTCTCTTCATAGAGGCCTGACAGTAGCTCAGCAGGGACTGTGGGATATCATCTGAGACCTGGAGTCAGAGGTGGGTTTTTATTGATGGTATAACTCAGAGTTAGGTCAAAAGGGCGGTTGTAACACCTGCTTTCACCAGGTTTAGTATGAATAAATGCCATAATGAATGCCAGTTAGCAGGTGACACTAAACATGTTTAAACAGTAACAGCCTTGTCTAAAGATAAGCATTAATACAGTTCAGCTAGCTTAAATAATACAGTAGTTACGTCACAGACGCCATTAAAAGGGAAGTTTCCCACTAATGGCCGACAGACAGAAGCCCTAACGTAACTTACCTCCTCGTGATTAAACGTTTCCGTTTCTTCTTTACTTTCATCAGTGTCCGCCATTATTAAATCCTTCGGTTCCTGCACGACTTTTAGTCTTCGTCGTAGTCTAAGGACGGCTGTTAACGCTTCCCCTTCAGCGTGGCGGTACTTTGGCTCTTCGGTTACTATAGCAACAACGCTGAGAAGCTACGGAAAATCCCGAAGGACATACAGCGCGACAAGCGAATCACACCTAAAGTACTTTTTCTTTTGGTGTTTTTATGTAATCGTTTCATTTTAATGGAGAACAACTAGTTACAATAGTCAAGTTAACCCAAACAAGAGATCAGCCTTCTCCGCCTGTAGTATCAGAAAACATAAATGTTAGAATATTATAGAAAATAGCCTTTTTGATGAGTGGAAGCATGTTTTCAGCCCCATAACATTTTATTGGCCTAGATTTCTTTTCACATTTGGACACGTTTTTTTGATGTCATCAGAATGTAACATTTATGTTTTAGTGTGGTGATACACGAGAATGTTATTGGGTTTGGTTTGTTTCTGTATTCTTTCTAAACTCCTTTAATGCCCATTAAAGTAGGGAAACTACATTGGTGGCTAAATATTACCAGTTACCCCTGCATGCAAGGAAATAAACTCACATTTTTAGATAGGCCTAAGCTGTGGTGCTGCTTCACGTTTTATTCTGCACCAACATTTATAGCAGGGAGTGTCATGTTGTGGGTACGCTGTTTGACCCAGGATATGAAGAATCACACACGGAGAACAAAGTTAAATAATATAATGCTTTTATTTAAATAACGGTGAGGGAAACTAAGGACGCTGCTCCAAACGGGAACTGGAAGGAACCGGAATCTAAAACGAGAAATAAACACACGTGAGAACAACCCAGAACCAGAGAACCAAGAATAAAAAAAGCTATTCTTTAAAATAGTTCTTACAGTCAGAGACCAGGGGCAGGTGAGGGTGGACTGGGTCAGGTCGGGGAGCGAGGAAGTAGCTGAGGCTGTGGGACGAGATGGAGACGAGCAGGTGACGGTAGTAGGAGTCCAGGAGGAAGTTTGGGAGACAGGCGGATGGTGGAGAGCGGAGGCCAGAGGATTCTGAACAACGTGACATGGAGTAACAACTCCAGGCATAGGTAGGTGATCCAATGGTGAGGTGAACTGAGGACAAAACAACAGGATCTTTAGGAATAAATCACAGGCAGCTGAGGATCTAAGACTAGGCTGGAAGCTACCCTTGGTGAGAGTATCAACCGGCGCTGGAGTTGTGTCACACCGCTCCTTAAATCCCCTGGCCCTCTGAGTGAGATCAGGATCGGCTGCGGCTCTCCGACACGCCCACCTGTAACACAAAAACTGTAGCAAACCAGGTTTGTTAGAGATGATCAAGGCAGACCGTGACAGGGAGAACTAACATGGTGGCTGGAAGAACAAAACATCCCAGCTTTCTTCTTAAAATCAAAAAGTTAACTTACCATGTTTATGCGATGAATTTTATATTTTAATGTACTTATGTATGATTCAGTATAAAATATAGTGATAATTTGCATTATTATTATTATTATTAGTAGTAGTAGTAGTAGTAGTAGTAGTAGTAGTAGTAGTAGTAGTAGTAGTAGTAGTTTTATGAAATGTAACTCACTGACATTTTTATTTCCTTTAAAATGTGAGAAATAAACTTCTGTCAAGGTAAAAACATGACTGGATGTGGTGGAAGCTGTTTGTTGCAACCCATAGCTGTTTTAGGTGGTTTCATGATTCCATATGACAACATCAACTTTCGCTGTTTAGATGCAAGATAAGTTAAAGTTGTTGGAATCACACGTAGAACGGTTTTAGTCCTTTGGTCTGTGCTGCAGTTGAACCAGCAGCACATCCCTCCTGTGTGATGTGAACTCTATTTCGGCTAACAGAGGCCTCTCAGGAGGCAGCTGTACACGACAGGTATGTGAGACGACATTTCTAAATGTGACCTAAAACAGACTTCAGAAGAGCAACATAACAACATCCCTCTGACGCTGTTATTTGAAAGAATTGAGGATTTCATTTAAACCATTAAAATTGACATTTATTTGCATGTTTTGGACAATTTTACAACATTTATTTAGATTCACGTGAACTCATAACATATGTCGTTTAGTTCTTGAGCTCAGCCAAAACTCCTGTTTATTATTTTTCTTTTCAGTTTGATGTGTTTTCTTTATTTAACATGTGTCTAAAATAAACAAAAGAGAAGTTAGTTTATTAGATGGGATCAAATAAAATCCTGTGAATTAAAAAGAAGTGGGTGTCAGCTTTTTGTTTTGGCCTTAAAAGCATCAGAAAGCGTCAAACTTTAAAGTGAAGTTAAAACGTGTTGTCGCTGAGGTGTGTGGGCATTCTGATCTTCCTACTGGAAGGGTCGGAGAGCCTGGAGCTTTGTGGACGGATCACAGCACCAGAGGTGCAGAACCTCTCGTAGACTGTGAACAATGCTCTTTTTTCTTTTGCCTGCATTTTTGATGACAAAGACCTGCTCCTTTCTCCTGTGGTGAGCGCTCTGTGCTGGCGTCCTCCCGCTCTTTGAGGAGGTTCCAGTAGCCCACACAGGTTTCATCATGCACACACTCTTCACAGCTTCCTGAGAAGAACTCGCTCACCTTCCTCACGAGTTTCAGAGAACAACAGCAGCCCGTTTTAGATGTACAAAGCAGGTTCTCTGTCATTGTGATATTTGTGGAGAAAAGCAAATGATTCCGCCGGCGCCAGGTCAGACTCGTTTTCCTTTCAAATGAAACTGAGTAACAATAGAAAGCCACTTCCACAGCCTGTGTGTGGCACAGTGTGCGCTCCTTCACACAGATCGTTTGGTCAAACAAAGGGCATTATGGGTCAGAACACAACTTCACACCAGAGGTTGACGGACTCGTACAGGACAGGACTGTTGTTGGAGTGGAACTGCTCATCATTTATGTTTCATTAGTTATATTGACCAAGTTCAATTGCTTAAAAAGGCTCCATCAGCAAACCTTGTCTACTCCAATTAGAGCGCGGCCCTTTGTCAGTGGGCAAGGTGTCCGTCGCTTTTGTCCCAGTCACCAGAACCCAGACAGCAGGCAGACAGGACCAAACTACACATCTACACAGCAGATTAGACCAGTCAATGGCTTCTGAGCCACAACGTAGCAGCAGTTTGGACAGCAATGTGTGTTGATATTACCAAGGGTTTTCTGTTACTCCTCTGTAGCCATTATCCCAGCAGCACACGGGGAAGTATGACGTTCCATGTTTCTGGATGCAGAAACTGCTCAAATTTACCTTTAACTTCCTTTCACGCTCAGTGAACCTATTACTCATGCACAGTGTGCATTTACCAATGATCCGTAATTTAAATGAGCTAAGCTAGCATCTTAATTTAGTTCATTTTCAAGGTTAATTTTGATCCAAGGAATTGTAATTAGTAGCTGACATTTAAACCCCAGAGTGAGCAAAATGATGAGTCGCGTCAAGCACTCAGCCGAACTCCTGACCTCTGAAACTATAAGGATTTAACCCTGATGGACATCTATAAAAATTTTGTGTGAAAGGCAGGAAACACTGCAGTGGGTGGGACTAATGTTATTGTTTTGGTCTTAAAGATTCTGTCATGGTCATGAAATGTAAGATAAAGTTTTAAACCTTCAAAAGTCTTAAATACACCCAGATTTGAAACACTTGGGCGTAAATTTGTACGTTCGTTTATTTGTTGCTTCTTCAGTTAACTTTGTTTAAAGTCTTGTGAGACATGTACGTTGTTTTATTACACTGTAAAAAAAACTACAAGTTCCATAATGCAGCAGCAGTACCCTAGTTCAAATAAAATTAGTTAATCATTATTAATCAACCAGTCTCTCCTGCAAAAGATTTTGGTTTGAAAAAAAGGAGCTTGGATAAGTCGTGTGTGTGTGTGTGTGTGTGTGTGTGTGTGTGTGTGTGTGTGTGTGTGTGTGTGTGTGTGTGTGTGTGTGTGTGTGTGTGTGTGTGTGTGAGCGATCATGCAGGTGTGTGTGTGTGTGAGCGATCATGCAGGTGTGTGTGTGTGTGTGAGCGATCATGCAAGTGTGTGTGTGTGTGAGCGATCATGCAGGCGTGTGTGTACAAATTTCTATTTTTGCTAGAAAAAAGAAAAAAGCTTACACATGCATTGCACTTGTCCACAAATAAATCAAAACAGTGCATAAAAGTTCCTTTCAGTAGCTGTTTACATACATAAGCAGCTACCCACAATGCATTGTGAGAATCTATTTTATATTGTCAGAAGTGCCGAGTGTTTGTAGTGAAAATTGGCCAAGAGGAACATTTGACAAATTCGTTTACTATGGTGGCCAAATGTGGGGATGATGCTGGTATACACACTATTTGTATCGTCAACTTTCAATCATCTGGAACAAAACTGAGCAAATTAAAGTTTTAATTTTGCAGCATTTTAGTGCAAAAAAACTGAAAGGGTTAGAATGTTGAACATTTAAGAGAGTTTGTTCATACATTAAAGGGGACAGAGATCTAAAACTCTGCTTTGAATCTCTAACAAGCATAAGAAATGATCTTTTGGCTTTCATCTGTCCCAGGAGCCCTGCTTCAGGCCATTCTAACCCACCTGAATCAGCCTTCCTGTGGAAAGAGCTGTTTACCACTCCCACTTGGCCAGGGCATGAATATGATAATGAGCTGCTTGCTGATTGGTTGGTTTAAACCAGAAGGCCTCAGACACTGGAGTCTGCCAGTTGGAGAAGAAAGAGCTCCACATTGTGACGGCTTTATGAGGTTTCTCTCTTGCATTTTTAAACTTTCTACCTTTTAGTAGGTCACACACGGCTTTGACTTTTTGGCATGCTACTTTTGACCACCCAAGCTGTCTTTATTCACCAACAAGAAAATGTTGGTTTAGATTATTTGTCAACTTTAAAGACCTTTATCTTATACATTACAAAAACAGATTTCTAAGAAAGTAAGGCCTAGTCCACACGTAGCCAGGGTTTTTTGAAAACGAATATCCGCCCCTCCAAAAACTTGCATCCACACCACCTCGTTTTAAAACAAATCTCTGTCCACACGTACCCGGATAAATACGTTGTTAAGGACATGCCAGACCTGTAGGTGGCAGTACTTCCCCCGTTCTTAACCTCGTCCTTCGTCTGTGGTCTTCCGCAAGGAGCAGTAATTCCGTTTGCAAAAACAAACAAGTAAAAAGCACTTGGACAATTGATAAAGCGAGCGCAGCTCTGAGGGCATCCATGCTGTCGGCTAGTGTAAACACAGGTCGCACATGTGATGTCAGCGTTTTTTGTCGCGGAAAGTGACGTTGAAGATCTTAAAACTCCGGTTTTGTCTGTCCACACCCAGACACCCAAAACACAGAAAACGCAGATCTTCACTTTGGCCGGAGTTTGTAAAAAGATCCGTTTTCGTGTGAAAAAACTTAGTTTTCGTGTGGATGACAGGCCAAAACGTAGACAAATATCTACGTTTTGGCAGATCCCCGGCTACGTGTGGACAGGGCCTAAAAAAGCTTCCTTTTTCAGACTTTTTATCGTATTTCTAGTCCAAAAACAAAACAAAATAAATTATTCTCCAGTAAAATAACATGATGCTATACAGTATAGTCCTAAATAAGATCCAAATTTTCCTGTTTTGAGTAAAAAAAATCTGCAAATGGGGTAAGCAAATGATGCTTGGGTAGAATTGTTAAAACTATTAAAATAATCTAAACTTAGATTTATTTGTATATTGTAGATGTTTTTTACTGATTACATTTGTTTCAGAGAGGGTGGCACCCTAGTGTCCCCTATGCTGTACAGGTGAAACAGTAGTCACTGGATGTAAGTAAGTAAGTAAGTAAGTAAAAGTTTATTTATATAGCGCCTTTCACAGATAAAAATCACAAAGCGCTGTACAACATGATAAAGATCAGGGCAAATACCTCTAACCAATAAAAACATCAGAAAAACAATAGCAGTGATAAACGTAGAAAATTAAATAATGAGTATAAACAAAGTGAAGGTGTGAACCCGAACAAAGCCATCTTTTTGAAACATTTAGGGAGGGAACGCCTGGATGAAAAGGTGAGTAGGATGTAGGCACTTAGGCACAAGTACTGGATGGATGGATGGATGGATGGATGGATGGATGGATGCAGGGGCGCCGTAAAGCGGTGAAAGATTAGGAAGATTATAAGGGCCCACAGCTGTCAGGGGCCCAAAAAAGTTTCAAAGTCGAATAAAAAAAATTAAGTTTAAAAATCACAAGTACTTTACTTTGCCGTATTTTTTCTCATTTAAGACAAACAAACAATATTTTAGTCTCTATGAAATGTATATTTATTCAGAGGTCCCTACTTTATTTTGACTAATTAATCCCCCCCCCCCCCCCCCCCCAATGGCATAAAATGGTACAGTCCGCCTGGCCGAGGGGCGCGTAGCAGGCGAGGCTAGCAGTCAGACAGCAGAGTGCGTCAAGGCTGCAGTAAAAATATATCTGCAAAAACAAAGTCTGGGTCACAGAAAAGGAAAGAAAGATAGGAGAAAGAGGACAAGCAGAAGAGAGGGCGTCGGTACGTCACACAGTTTTTCTCAAAGAAAGGTGGATTTAGTGAGTGGTTAAATTCAGCCTGTTTGCTAGCTCTGATATCCACAGTGAGAGGAACTATGTTTCATCTAATTATGGTAAATGGGTTGCCGTCCTTGTTCCTACCAGAATCAGCAGCTGGTGATATGTCAGCAGGTGTCCCCTCACAACCAAGCCCCCACAATGCAGCTCCAAAATTGAGGCCAACCCAGTGCCGGTACAAGATCTGCTCGGGTGTAAGATTGGCTCGGGGTCGTTCGACTGCCGATGACGTCAAAGTACGGCAAACCCACTCGGACAAAATACACTACACGTCTATACTGTTGGAAAGAATTTAGCAGTTTCGTTATTAAAATAATGTTTCTTAAGACGTAAGTTTGTGTTTATAATAGTATTTGTAAAATAAAACATTATTGTATTGTAGCGGGCCAGGGCTGTTTGGGGTTTGTTCTGTTATTACAGTTATGTGTTTGTTGTCATGTTGCTATGGTGACGGGTGACGCGCTCTCTCAGCGACTGTTTTTCCGGTGAGAGCGCATCTTTTTGTTGTTGCTGTGGCCGCGCTGAGGAGTGTAAGACAGCAGAGGTTGAACCTTGGTGTTTTCTTTGACCAGGACATGTCATTCAAATCCCAGGTTTCACAAGTTTGTCGGATTTCCTTTTTCCACCTCAGGAATATTGCTAAGATTAGAAGCATACTTTCCAGGAGTGATGCTGAAAAACTAGTTCATGCATTTATTACATCAAGACTGGATTACTGTAATTCATTACTCTCAGGAAGTCCACAGAATGTAGTTAAAAGTCTTCAGCTTGTCCAAAATGCTGCAGCTAGAGTTCTGATGAGAATTAAAAAGAGAGATCATATCTCTCCTGTCTTAGCTTCCCTACATTGGCTACCTGTTAAATTCAGAATAGATTTTAAGATCCTTCTTCTCACATATAAAGCTCTTAAAAGCTCCATCATACATCAGTGATCTGATTGTTCCATACGTTCCTAACCGAGCACTTCGCTCTCAGACTGCAGGTCTACTGGTGGTTCCAAGAATATCTAAACGTAGGATGGGAGGCAGATCTTTTAGTTATCAGGCTCCTCTCCTGTGGAACCAGCTCCCAGCTTTAGTCCGTGAGGCAGACACTTTGTCTACTTTTAAGAATAGGCTTAAAACATTTTTATTTGATAGGGCTTATAGTTAAAATCTGATGTTAGCCTAAATCTGGACAAGTTGGGGATTACAGGGAGGTGGAGTGTACAGTCGGTAAAGACGGCTCTCCCTTGCCCTGCCTCCAACATGCCTACGTCTAAATAGGATAGATTATCCAGAGTTAACTCTGTAGTTATGCTGCTATAGGCTTAGACTGCTGGAGGACACACTGACCACTTTTCACACTACTGCTTTCTTCTACAGTCTGCTCTTTAACTGTACTATTTGTGCAATTTCAGCTGTTAACTTTATTTTCTCTGTGTTTTTCTCCCCAGAAGAAGCTACAATGACGTTCTGCTGAGCTGTGGTGGCCTCATGGAAGGGGCCATCGACTAGCACACTGCTGCTAACCACTAATACATTCTCTCTCTCCTGATAATAACTTTTTGTTTTCATTGACTTTTGATGTGCTAATACTAGTTTATCCGTTTAATTATCCACTAGGATAAATACAATAAAGTTTATCTTTCACCAAATACAATATTTACTAAGACATCACAATATAACTATAGACACATTACTTATCTTTGTGTGTGTGTGTGTGTGTGTGTGTGTGTGTGTGTGTGTGTGTGTGTGTGTGTGTGTGTGTGTGTGTGTGTGTGTGTGTGTGTGTGTGTGTGTGTGTGTGTGTGTGTGTGTGTGTGTGTGTCTGCCTGCTCTGTCTTCTCGATCCCCAGTGAGTCGTGGAGGATGGCTGCTTATACTGAGCCAGGATTCTCTGGAGGTTTCTTCCTGTTAAAAGGGAGTTTTCCTCTCCACTGTCGCTGCATGCTTGCTTAGTATGAGGATTGCTGTATAGTCACTGACACTAGTCAGTGACTTGATGCAATTTGCTGGGTTCCTTATATAGGAAACATTATTTCTGATTGGCTTAATGAACTGTGAATTGGAATGTTTATTATGTGAAGTGCCTTGAGACGACTCATGTCGTGATTTGGCGCTATATAAATAAACTTGAATTGAATTGAATTGTGGACTTTAGGAAACACACACACCCCATCCCCCCCTTAAACCTGTCTGACACTCCCATCACGATGGTGGACTCATGTCGCTTCCTGGGCACCACCATCACCCAGGACCTCAAATGGGAGCCCACCATCACCACCATCAGAAAAAAGGCCCAGCAGAGGATGTACTTCCTGAGGCAGTTGATGAAATTCAACCTATCACCACAGTCAATGAGGCATTTCTACACCGCTATCACCGAGTCCATCCTCACCTCCTCCATCACCGTGTGGTATGCTGGAGCTACCACCAGGGACAAGAAGAGGCTGCAGCGTGTTGTGCGCTCTGCAGACAAGGTCATTGGCTGCAAACTCCCCTCCATTCAAGATCTGTACACCTCTAGGACATTGAGGCGTGCAGGTCGGATAATAGCTGACTCGTCTCACCCTGGACACAGTCTCTTCGACTCGCTCCCATCTGGCAGAAGGCACAGATCCATTCGGACCAGAACCTCTCGCCACAAAAACAGTTTCTTCCCCTCTGCAGTTGGACTTTTGAACGAAAATCCTAGGGCAGCCCACTCAAATCGATTGGTCCCAGTCACGTGACCCGATGCTGTGCTTGAACCATTCAACAAATACTCAGATTAATACCTACACGGAGTAGATAGCTGCTTCTCTAATTCTTGCCACTTTTTACATTAATAATTTTATCATGAGTGTTTTTTTAGTTCTTATATTTGCTTATCTCTTAATTAATTTTTTTTCTATCTTACCTTCTGCACCAAAATACTGCAGCAATTTCCTAATGTTGTGACTTGGCACACATATGGCAATAAAAACTTCTGATTCTGATTCTGATTCTATGGTGACGGGTGACGCGCTCTCTCGGCGACTGTTTTTCCGGTGAGAGCACGCCTTTTTGTTGTTGCTGTGGCCGTGCTGAGGAGTGTAAGATTAAACGGGTGCTCCCAAAGAAACATCAGTCTCCTCCGTGACTGAGCTCACCACAGTATTCATAATGTTGAACTCCTCTTTGAGCACATCCCTTGAAGGATCATAGGTATTAGCAACACCTGTGAAATTGTATTTGCAGGAAAGAAGTGAGTCCCGTTTATTGAAGTATTTTGTGTTTAGTTTTTGACGTCTTGTCCATGCGTAGTTCAGTTACGCTCATAGCTGCTAGCCAAAACTCTGGAGATAAAAGTTTTCTGGCTTTACTAAAATACCTGTCTATACTTATTTGATTGATGGTAGTTTTACTTTCTATTAGACTCCAAATATAATCATTTGGCACGTTTCTAATTCATAATTTGTAAGAAAGTAATCGGTGATATTAGCACATTCCTATGGGTTTTTCCACGTATATTAGCATTGCGCTAACCACTTGCTGCCAAATTGCAGCCTTTGCGATTAGAAAATCTCCTTTTGTCACATCGCAATTTAATTGCACATGCAGTTAATCGTTCAGCCCTAATATACATGCAGCTCTATGCTAAAAGTGTATTTTCAAAGAGGTAATGATGGATTTCTTTGTAAAAGTTGTCCATCTTTCCAACAGAAAGATTTGCCTGGACCAACATAAAGTGATAACAACGTAACGTGATTACGTAATTCCATAAGGTTCATGTTCAGCCAATCAACTACTTTACGTCATCGGCAGCCGACGGACCCCGAGCCGATCTTGCACCCGAGCAGATCTTGTACCGACACCGGTGAATAATTGAAGCAATCCCGGAAGTGAAATAAATTGCAGTTCCACCCTCATCCACTAGGGGCTGGTGTCCGAAGCGAGCAAATCCTCATTGAATCCCATGTTAAAAATACCAATTTCACAGGAGAAATAAACATGTTTACAGCCTGGTACCAAAACATGTTTTTTGTTTAAATGATCTAGTTTACACTCATGACAACTCTGAGGGGGTGAATTTTTTTCTCACTCTTCTGTTTAAGTGTATTAAAAGCCTAAAATTCTGTATAATTAATGGGCATCCGACACACGTGACCGCCGCCTCAGACCCACATGACCACAGAGCTAGCTCCGTGGAAAGGCCTCAGTAGAGCCTCGGTCTGGCTTGGAAACTGTTCTGGGATTTAGAGTCTCTGTGTTTGTGTATTCTTTTTTGGATATTATTTGTGCAATTGTTGGACAAAATGACTTGCTGTGGCATTAATTGCACTAATAGAGCGTCCAAGGAGTCTCCACTTCATTTTTTCCGGTAAGTAAAATTATATTTATGTATTTTAGGTCACTGCCGAGCTGAGCTTAGATTTTAACATGTACTGTTTAACCATGAAATTTAAACGTAATAGGGTAAAACCCAGTGCATTTAACATAATGCTGCACTTTAGAAAATGGGTTGAAATACAACATGTTGGTGGAGCTGGGTTCCGACTATCGGCTTGTGGAGCTCTTGGGAAACCGATGTTTTCCACCCGTTTCTCCCCTCCCCGCATCTCTGTCTGATCGCGGCTTTAGTGTGCTGCGCGGGCTGCCGGCTTGTGGAGCTCTGGGATGGAAACCTTTCCACCCGGTTCTCCCCAGCGGCAGCTCTGCGCATCTCAGATCACAGCGGTGCTTGTCTGCTGAGCGGCTGCCGGCTTTTGGAGCTCTCGGAGACCTCTGTGTTCCACCCGGTTTTACCCAGCGGTCAGCCCGGCGTATTTTTGACTCAGAAGCTCTGGTGTTGTGCACAGTTAACTCCGATTGTAGCTAGGTTGCTACCTCTGTTAGCTTAGCTCCCACCTCTGCATTAGCTTTGGGTTAGCTTCAGGTTAGCTTGTAGTTAGCTCAACCGGGTGTCGTCAGTTGATCCCAGCCTTACAGCCCCACCCTCAGCTCCACCTCTCTTGCCTTTTGTGGAATTGTCTGGGCTTGACGGAACCTGTGACACGGTCAAAATGGCGGTGGTGGCCACCTCCCATTTGGCCTCAAAAACGTGTTATTGGAGCCCATGGAAATGAATTGTCCAGTATATATGTCGATGCTCACAACCCAATGAACCTCAAGAAGGTGAGCAATGTAGCATGTTAGCTAGCTGCCTCATTTAAGGGGGTCTGTGGGAATCACTTAAGGCTCTCTTCTCTATCAGTACTATTACAAAGGAATATAAAAAGGCTATTTTTGGTGATAAACACATTGTTTTTCCGCATAATGATAATTATAAATATCAATCAGTAAAAATGTATAGATTGTTTTGGATGCTGGGCAGGTTGAAGCATTGTTATTTAGTCTGTTAATGTAACATAAATTACTGTGAGATTATTACTGTGAAGCACCTTTTTGAAGGCACCATACAAGAAAAAAAACCTCTTAAATACCTTGAAATGAAATGTTTTGAATCTGACTGAATTATGGGAGGTTTTACAAGATGTAATTTGTTTATGCGGCTTTTAGAACACAAACCAAAAATCAGTCATTTCCAAATAATTAATCAGAGAGCAAAAATGAAAAAAAAGCTATTAATAATTGTAATAAATAAACTTAATATAACATTGAACACAGTAAAATATGAAATCTAGTATTGATGATGGAGAACTACAGCTAATATCCTGCAGGAGTCTGTGCTGCATTTTCCCTGTTGTGCATTAATTTTAATAACTGGGTTCAAAAACAAAGAAGTCACCTTGTGAGCAGTGAATCCTTAATTTTTGTCAGTCATACAGAAATACTTGATTTCAAGAGGAAAGACAGCTGAAAATGTAGTTATGTGAAGCTTTGACACAACGTGGAAATTTAATTAGATATCCAAATTTGAATTTTATCATCAAATAAAATTTTAGAATAAAAACACACATTTTAAGGGAGTAAAAGGGAAAAGGAGATTAACACCTTTCAGCGTGTGCATTTCCTGCTTTTTCCAGCAGTGATATTGTTAATTCTGTTGAAGGAAATTCACTGTTTAATGAGAGACAGCTGGTGACAATGATATGTAAATAAGTAAGAATGCATGTAGACCTACATAATTAAGCAAAACTGAAACACTAATATAAAGTATATTTATTATATTTTTTTTCTCCCTTTGAATCTGGGAGGGTGGAACCCCAGCTCCAGAACGAGCCCCCAGGGGGCTCAACTTGATAGTTTTTCATGGGGTCCAAAATCTCTGGCAGCCCCCCTGGATGGATGGATCTTATGGTAATTCCCATGGTCTTTGGACTGGTGAAGTTCATGCAGTTCATCCTCAACACTGGAACTGAGATTAGGTCTCCCACACTAAAGCGACAACTTCAGTAATTTAGTTGGACACAGGTTTGAATTGCCTTTCATAGTTACCACTAAGCTGTCAGAATGACCTTAGAACATCTAAATCTGCCTCAAATGACTGCGGGATTATTGTAATCAGAGGTTGTTCTGACAGGATGGGAGACAGAACCTGGGAATGGCAGATGACCGCTCATCAGGCCCTTATTCTCTCTTTCTATGATTTATATTAAAGGGAACATTTTATGTAAAACCCTCCTTTTGCATTCGTTTGTGCTGTCTCATGGCATGCCTCTCTATTGCCTGTAGAAACATTCCAAACTTAAAAAAATAGGCATCCATTTGATTCTGTCTGTGTTTGTTTTTAGGATTTATATGATTAAAACAAGCCATCTAAAAATTTTAATATTAGCACAGAACCACCTCTCACATGCAAGAAAGAGCAACAGCTCTACTCCTCGGGATCGGAGCTTCTCTGCCTGAGAAGGGGGGTAGGGGTGGGGGGGGGGGTCCTAAAAGTCGCAGAGCCCTGACACGGCTCATTCTGGAGGGTACTGAAAATGTCAGCAATAAAACTGCTGAAATGACTTCATGAAAGAGATATAGTGTTCAAAGAACTTCATAAACATGCTTGTATATCTATCATAACTTAAGAACAAAGTCATAATAAGTCTCCTTTAACATTTGTATGCTTAGCAATCCAACATTTGTGTTTCTTCCCAGCATCTATGAGAACATTGCTCCTTCACAGTGGTCACACTGACCAGTGGGGGCAAAATAAAGAGTGGGCTCCTTTGTTCACCTCACAAAAGGACTGAATTCTGCAAGATTCAGAAGAACGTTTTAAGCTACACTAAGCATTTTGTGTGGAGCCATAGTGAACAGAAACACACTGTGCAGAGTAAGAATGGCTCACCCAGAACACTTAACACAGCATTTAAAGGTGACACAAAAGCATTCAATGGAGCAAAAGAAATTGTAAAATTATCCCATCTAAAATGATGCTTAGGTCACTCAGCTGAAAGCGCCACAGACACAAAACACTGAGGCAGACGTGTCCTGTGAGAAGTTCTGAGAGACAACAGAGTTGATTTTAGATTAAAAAAATCTTTTTATTTGCCTGTTTTCATTCTATTTCCATTTAGACACCATCATTTGGTATACACGGGTAAGAAAGAGATTTGCTTTCTGAGTTTGCTTGCTCACAACTTTAATTTTAATGATAGGTTCATTTCAAAAACATCACAAAAGTCGAATTATAAATAAGTTTCTATTTGATTTTCATGTCACTGGCTGAAATAAGTAGTTGGTTCCCAAGCATAACCCAAGTACTTGGTGGGGAAGCTACTGTAGGATGAAGTTTGTTGGTAGTTGAATTGATAGTAAAGAGTAAAGAGCTCAGTGATGGTCTACTCTAGCCTCAGAACATTGTCCAAGCGTGACCGAGAGCGTAGTTTAACAAGGGCGCCGATCAGAAGCACTCGTCGTTCCAAGGCGCTTCACAGCTCATCATCGCGGCTCCACGTCTGGTGTGTTCCGGGCGTGAAGTTGAATAATGGTCATTTGATTTTTCTTCCATTTCCTGATAGTCTCTTTAACAGCTGTCACTTTCTCGTGCGCTTCTTGCTGAAAGTCCTGCGGCCCATTCCAACCGGCATCCTTTAACAGCTTTATGGTCCTGCTCATGGTGGAGAAGAAGGGTGGAAGACAACAGTCCACTGGAGATCACAAGAGTCTGTAATTGATTGACTTGATCTAAATTGTGTCCCACATGGGCAAATAAGCAACTGGTCTGGATGGTAAAAACCAGGTACTTATGTCACTCAATGACACAAACATTTACAGGGATGTAAAGTACTTCTAAAGTGCTGTTTTTTGCAAATATTTAAATGTGATTTTATCCTATTTTACCATGTTTTTCTATCTCATTATGTTGGAATCAGCTCCATTGTTCTGACGGGGTACTTCGATGCTCTCGTGGGCAATGACAGTGTGACCGGGAGGGGTGGGATTGGGAGGATCCATTGAACTTGAGAGGCGTTTTGTTATTGGACTTCTGTGCAAGGCGCAGTTTGGCCATAACAAACACCATGTTCGAACATAAGTATGCCCATCGGTATAAATCAGGGGTATTCAATTCCAGTCCTGGAGGGTCGGTATCCAGCATATTTTAGTGGTTTCTCTGCTCCAACACACTTAATTCAGTGGTTGAACACCTGTGCAGCAGCTCATCAGGCTCTGCAGAAGCCTGTAAATCACCTGCTGACAGAAATCAGGTACGTTGAATCAGATGAAACAAAAAAGTTCTGGATACCGGCCCTGCAGGACCGAAATTAAATACCGCTGATATATGTGGTTCCAGGGCGCCCAAGATCGCAGTTCGATGATTGACTTTATAGTCGTATCATCTGACCTGCGCCTTATGTTTTGGACACTCAGGTGAAGAGAGGAGTGGAGGTGTCAACTGATCACCACCTGGTGGTGGGCTGGATCAGTTGGCAGGGGAAGAAGCCATGCAGACTTGGTAGGCCCAAACATGTAGTGAGGATCTACAGGGCCAGGCAGAAGAAGCTGTCAAGATGGTCTTCAACTCCAACCTCCAACAGAGCTCTGATCATATCCCAAGAGCAGTGAGGGCAGGGACGAAATTTTGATTTCAGAAGTGGGGGGGACACACCAGGCTTGTGCGGATTTGGGGTGGGGGTGTTATGTAAAGACCCTTTGACACGTCACATGCCCATCTCAATAATTTTTCCATCCTCAATATATATATATATATATATATATATATATATATATATATATATATATATATATATATCAAAGTTAAAAAATGTACAACTCTATTATCATTAATATTTATTATCATTATTGAAGTGCAGTTTTGGCTGTTGACAATGGATAGGCCATTGTATTTATTGTTTTGGGTCTTTTTTTATTGTTTTTGGTGCAACATTTTCTAACAGGGAGTGAGATTCTTTTTTTTATTTAATTTTTGTTTGTTATTTTTATTCATTTAGAAGTTCTGGTTCTGGACATTTCAATGTTAAATGAAGGTTTATTTGTTGCATTTTAAAGGGTGTACTTGCATTATTATGACATATTAACATTATATTAGTGGTTATTTTGGTCTAGATAATGTTGACAATGATATTGTTTATCATCAACAATTTTTTTGGACAAAATATCATCCAGCAAAATTTGTTACTTTCCCAGGCCTAGTCAAAAGTATAAAAAGTATTTATACATAAACGGTCCCTCCTGAGATCTGGCCGTTATTTCATTTGCTGTGTTAGAGGACATGCTGAACTAATGTTTTACACATGATCATCACCCTAACATTTGTCACAATGATCAATTTTATGTCTATCGTATCTTCATTATTTCAACCTCACCTGTGAGCCTCCAGCCTCTGCTCCATCTCCTACAGCCTCTCCTGCTGTACCTTCACCGGTCTCTCCTCCTGCATCTCTGTCGGTCACCTGAAAAAAAGATGCATGAACTATAAACAGTGGGAGATTTTGGAATGGAACAAACAGAAATATTTACAGGATGGTTCTAGTATGATTCACAATTATTATTAATATAATGTGTAAATTATTCATTACCAATTTGAGAGTATAAAAACATATTAAATATGTTTTATCCCTTAAAAGTGTTTAAACAGTTGTTGCATTTCAACACACAAAAAATAACTAGAAAAAATAAGATAAATCTAATGAAAAGAGTACATCTTTGACGTTAAGCTTAAAAAAAATCTGTTGACGATGATACTGTTCATTTTTCAGAGCTTTTTAATGTGAAAATATACATTGCAATAGATAAGTTTACAATAAAGTTAAATGATAAAAGTTTTGAAGTTACACTTCTACTACTACTACTACTAGTAATAATAATTATGATGATAATAGTAATAATAAAAACATAATAATTATAATAATACGAATAAATTGTGTCTGAGGAGTCAGTTATGTGGAGGAGATGAGTTTGTAAAAGTTAGTTTTGAGTATGTGTGTGAAGGAGGAGGTGAGTCTGAGCTTAATGCAGGTCTGTCACATGTCCAACTTACGTTTTGACTTTGAAAGAAGTCTCTTCTATCCACTTTCGTTTCTTGACATGCTGCCTCCTGGCTGTGCCTAACTACCAAAGACTCACAAATGAACACTTATTCAAATGTTGTGTAATGGAAGCTGAGCTGAGCTCTGATATTACACAGCGTCTAGTTGACGATGTGACTCAGTACCGGTGTTCCCTAGCGGCTCCAAACTAGCAAAACAACGTGAGCACGTTCTGTTTACTACTTGGAGTGACAGCAGCAACAGCCAATAATACGTTAGCAAGTATCAGCAGAGCCAATAGATTAGCTTTTGGGTGGGTCTAATAGGAAACCGGTTTCCGTTTCGGTCCTAGTGCTCAATCAAATCCATTTAATGGAGCGTAACATTGTTTTTGGACGGAAAAAAGTGAAGGGGACCGAAACTGCCTTTTGAAAAAGTGGGGGGGACATGTCCCACCCGTCCCCCCCCAAAATTACGTCCCAGAGTGAGGGACATTGAGTCTGGAGGGGTCTTGTTGAAATCTGCAGCTGTGGCTAGCTGTGGTTGCAAGGTGGCCGGTGCCAGTCGAGGTGGCAGACCCCATACTCGCTGGTGGACATTGGAGGTTAGAGGAACTGTCAGGCTGAAGAAGGGGGCCTAAATGGCATGGTTGGTCTGTGGGTCTCCGAAATCAGCAGACAGGTACCAGATGGCCAAGCGGGCTGCAGCAGTAGCAGTTACTGAGGCTAAATCTCGGGTGTGGGCAGGGGTGGACTGACTATCTGGCGCACCGGGAGCCGTCCCGGTGGGCCGATGAACCCAATGTGGGCAGGGCCGCCGGGCCGGTCTGAAATGCATTAATTATTTCATTCATTTCATCCATTCGTTTCGTTCGTCTGACTGAAGACACTCTTCCGTTGTCAGACAGTCTTGTGAAGATAATGCTCACGGTTCTCCATCATTTTCTTGATTCTCTGGAGAATCCTTCTTTGCATGATCGCCTCCAGTGGTTCCACAGTCTTCCCCAGAACAGAACCAGCCTTTTTTATTAGGCTGTTGAGCCTTTTCAGGTCCCTGCTTCTGATGCTGCTACCCCAACAGAGGATGGCTGAAGAGATTACACTCTCAACAACAGACTTGTAGAAGATCTGCAGCATCTTGCTACAGACAATGAAGGACCTATGCGTCCTCAAGAAGTGCAGTCTGCTGTGTCCCTTCATGTGAACAGCTTCGCTGTTCTTTCTCCAGTCCAGTCTGTTGTCCAGGTGAACTCCAAGGTATTTGTATTCCTCAACCACCTCCACTTCTTCTCCCATGATGGACTCCACCCTGTTTCTTCTGACGTCTAAAATCATCTCCTTTGTTTTGTTCATGTTCAAGGTCAGATGATTGTTCCCACACCATGTCACAAAGCGCTAGCCTAGTAAACTAGACCAAATTCTTGCTTTGCAAAGTTTGGTCTAGGCATGCTCCATTGGAACCTCAGCAGCTCCTACCAGGACTCTGGCTAGCCAATCACAGCTCTCTAGAGGGGTTTCAAACACATAAAGAGCTGTGATTGGTCCATAATGGTGGGCCAATCATGGTGCTCTATCTGCTTAGTGAACAAATCACAGAGCTTTATCCGCTTTGTGGGCCAATCAGGGCACTCTATATGCCTGGTGGGTGGGATGATGCAACAGAGTGAAACAAGAGTATGTCACATTCTTTGTCCAGTGGAATGCGGAGATCATTTGAAAGACAACGGTAGAACCCGCCGTTTTTCTATTGTGGATTATTCTGTGGTTTGAAGTTATTTCCCCTTACAATGCAAAATGCTTTTCTTATTTGCCAAGACACAGGTCATGGGTAAGTCCAGCTGTTCAGTTCAGGGAGAGGGCCAAACCAATACAGGCAACCCAAAGAAAGCACCACCTGAGAATGAAAAGACAGTAGAGAATGAGGAGTATGCCAGCCCAAATACAGCACCACCTGAGAGGGAAACAGCTGTAAAGCACCAACAATGACAGTGAAATAACAGATTTTTTTTCACAACCTGATCAGAAAAATCTCCTATCGTTTGTAAATTACCATCCTCAGCAAAATGTACCAATTCTGAGGTGCAGAAAGTGTTCTGCAGCAGAGATGGTACCACCCAGCTAACAAAAATGTGTTGTAAGAACGTTATGGGAATGTTTATTTTGAATGTTGTAAAAACACAGAAATGTCCAGTTTTTTTAACATTACTGGAATGGTGTGTTAATGTTACAAAAACATTGCTGGAACGTTTGCTTAAAGTTGTTTGAACGTTATTTTACGGTTAGCATGACGTTAACAGAACGTTATGGGAATGTTTATTTTGAATGTTGTAAAAACGTAGAAATGTCCAGTTTTTTTAACGTTACTGGAATGGTGTGTTAACCTTACAAAAACAATGCTGGAATGTTTGCTTAAAGTTGTTTGAACGTTATTTTACGGTTAGCATGTTGTTAACAGAATATTAGCATAACATTACTGGAACGTTAGCATAAGGTTACTGAAACGTTATTTGATTATTAGCATAACATTCCCGGAATATGTTCATACCATGGCTGCAATACTGCTACAATGTTACCGGAACGTTTTGTTAATGTTTGGAAAAACATTGTTGCAACATTAGCAAAACATTGCTAAAACGTTAGCCTGACATTACCGGAACGTTATCTAAAGGCTAGAAAAATGTTTATGGAACGTTATCTTAAGGTTAGCAAAACATTGCTGGAACATCAGCATAATGTTTCTGGAACGTTATCTTAAGGTTAGCAAAACAACGCTGGAACATCAGTATTGTCACGATCTGGGGATGTTTAGGACCCAAATATGCAGAAACCCAGGATGACACGAGGCTGGGGAATATGTAAAGTAAAATCCTTTATTTTAGGAGTAACCAAAAAACAAAAGTAATCCAAAAGGCTGGGAGCCAAAAGTCCAAAAATCCAGATAGAGATCTGGAGATCCAAAAGTACAAGAGGCACTAGAAGACTAGATCCAAGCACTAGAGGCATGAGAAGAACTTGACAGAATTACAACAAACAACAATGGACCGACAAGACACAGAGACAAGACAGGGCTTAAATACACTGGGGCATAATGGGAGGCAGATGAGCTGCAGGTGTGTAGAAGTGTGGGGGGAGGACCAGGTGAAAGCAATGACTAATCAGGGAGGGAACTCACATGACCTAAGAGTGAACCTAAAAACAGAACAGCAACCATATAACTAAAATTCTAAAGGGAAGGAGAACTACAAAAACCAGTGGGATAAACCATATTAAAGAGACTAATAAAAATGAAAAGCTGAAACTATAAACACTGCAGAGGGATGAGTGGCTGCAGAGGGGTGACTGGAGAAGACTAAAGGAACACAGGAGACACATAAATGAGATGCAGACAAAGGACACATGAGGGCACTATGAAACACAAAAGGAGAACCTGGAGTGGGAACTGGAGGGGCTGGGGAACAAAGGGACACAGAACATGACAAGTATAATGTTTCTGGAATGTTATCTTAAGGTTAGCAAAACATTGCTGGAACATCAGCATAATGTATCTGGAACGTTATCTTAAGGTTAGCAAAACAATAATGGAACAGTAGATTAATGTTTCTGAAATGTTATCTTAAGGTTAGCAAAACAACGCTTGAACATCAGCATAATGTATCTGGAACGTTATCTTAAGGTTAGCAAAACAATAATGGAACAGTAGATTAATGTTTCTGAAATGGTATCTTAAGGTTAGCAAAACAACGCTTGAACATCAGCATAATGTTTCTGAAACGTTATCTTAAGGTTAGCAAAACAACGCTTGAACATCAGCATAATGTTTATGAAATGGTATCTTAAGGTTAGCAAAACAACGCTTGAACATCAGCATAATGTTTCTGAAACGTTATCTTAAGGTTAGCAAAACAACGCTTGAACATCAGCATAATGTTTCTGGGACATTATCTTAAGGTTAGCAAAACAATAATGGAACAGTAGATTAAAGTTGATCTAAGATTAATGTTTCTGAAACCTTATCTTAAGGTTAATATTACTTTGCAGTAACATTAGTATAACATTGCAAAACTTTACAGTTTCTGAAAGGTTTGAATAACATTGGTTGAATGTTATACTAAAGTAAACATAACATTGCTGCAACGTTAGCATAACATTATTGGAACTTTAGCATAATGTTGCTGTAACGTTAGCATTGTCTCCAAACCATCATCTTAAGGTTAGAGTGACATTGCCAGAATGTTATCCTATGGTTAAAAGAATATTTCTTTTACATTATCTTAACGAGAGCAAAATATTGCTAGAATATTATCCTAACGTTAGCTTTCTGTTGCTGGAAATAATGTAATTCTTTTCTAAAAAGCATTATTAGAACTTTCATCAATCATGAATAACGTTGTTAAGACATTCCAATAATGTGGTTCTTTTCTAACAAACATTATTAGAACTTTCATCAATCATAAATAACATTGTAAAGACATTATAAGAACGTGGTTCTAAAAATGTTTTCCAACAACATTATGAAAACTTTCGTCAATCACAGATGACGTTGTGAAGACATTATAAAAATGTGGTTCTAAGGATGTTTTCTAACAACATTAAGATAACTTTAATCACCATAAATAACGTTGTTACCATGTTCCGAGAATGTGGTTCTAAAAATGTTCATTAACAACGTTATGAGGACTTTCATCAAGCCCAGATAATGTTGTGAACACGTTCTGAGAATGTGATCCCACAAATGTTTTCAAACAACATTATGAGAACTTTAGTCAATCATGAATAACGTTGCTAAGACGTTCCAATAATGTGGTTCTAAGACTGTTTTCTAACAAACATTATTAGAACTTACATCAATCATGAATAACGTTGTAAAGACGTTATAAGAACGTGGTTATATAAATGTTTTCCAACAACATTGTGAGAACTTTCATCAATCACAGATGACGTTGTGAACACGTTCCGAGTATGTGTAGACATTATAAAAACGTGGTTCCAACACTAAGAGAACTTTAATCAATCATAAATAACATTGTTACCATGTTCCGAGAATGTGGTTCTAAAAATGTTCTCTATCAACATTATGAGAACTTTCATCAATCATGAATAACGTTGTAAAGACATTATAAGAACGTGGTTCTAAAAATGTTTTCTAACAACACTAAGAGAACTTTAATCAATAATAAATAACGTTGTTACCATGTTCCGAGAATGTGGTTCTAAAAATGTTCTCAACGTTATGAGAACTTTCATCAATCATGAACAACGTTGTAAAGACATTATAAGAACGTGGTTCTTAGAATGTTTTCTAACAACACTAAGAGAACTTTAATCAATAATAAATAACATTGTTACCATGTTCCGAGAATGTGGTTCTAAAAATGTTCTCTATCAAAGTTATGAGAACTTTCATCAGTCACGAATAACGTTGTAAAGACATTATAAGAATGTGGTTCTAAGAATGTTTTCTAAGAACACTAAGAGAACTTTAATCAATAATAAATAATGTTGTTACCATGTTCCGAGAATGTGGTTCTAAAAATGTTCTCTATCAACGTTATGAGAACTTTCATCAATCATGAATAAAGTTGTAAAGACATTATAAGAACGTGGTTCTAAGAATGTTTTCTAACAACACTAAGAGAATTTTAATCAATAATAAATAACGTTGTTACCATGTTCCGAGAATATGGTTCTAAAAATGTTCTCTAACAACGTTATGAAAACTTTCATCAATCATGAATAACGCTGTAAAGACATTATAAGAATGTGATTCTGAAAATGTTTTCCAGCAACATTGTGAGAACTTTCATTAATCACAGATAATGTTGTGAACACGTTCCGAGTATGTGGTTCTATGAATGTTTTCAAACAACATAAAGGGAACATTCATCAGTCATGAATAACGTTGTTAAGACGTTCCAATAATGTGGTTCAAAGAATGTTTTCTAACATTTCTGTTCTAGGGGAGAGTGAGCATGCGCTGACGGCCGATCACCGGATACACGGCAAGGTTTGAAGCTGATGGCAGCTCGTTAAAAAACATCCACAAACAATTAAGACACATTTTCGCCTAATTTACTTACTGACAACGCAAAAAATAATCTGGTAAGTATAACTCACTCAATCTGGAGGTAAGTGAAGAAAATTCAGAAAGTTTACTAAATTATATTGACGAAGTTTTTGAGTTATTCGTCATGGGTCCGAAGAAATCAGCAGCTGAGGCTGAAACACCTGCTGGGACCAAGAGGAGCCGTCCTCAGGACTCACCTGAGGCCTCATCTCCCCGGAAGGACGTATTAGAATTATTAGATTCTATAGATAAACGGCTTCTGGGATTTGAGGGGCGACTTCATCTGCTCGAGGTTCTTCACCAGGAGTTTCAGAACCTCCGAACATCTCTGGAGTTCAGTCAGGGACAGGTTGAGCGGCTCGCTGCTGAGAACGCGTCTCTGCGGGAGTCCGTTTCTTTCCTGGAAGAGTATGGCAAGCCAGAACCGTCACAATAGGCCACTTTCCCAACCTGTCTAGTTAAGAAATGGCGAAAAAAATGCCGTTTGTTGTGTCAAGACGTCGTAAAATACGGCGAAAACTCTGCCAGAACGCCGTAATTGACGCCGTTCTGAACGGTCCTGTAGAACGCCCGTAAAAAACGACGTTTTTTACAGACATTGAATGCCGTTTTTTACGTCACCCTAATCCCAGACGCGTTCCCTGTGTGGGTGGCGTAAAAAACGGCGTTTGGTACGGACATTGAACGCCGCTTATTTCGCCGCTCTGTGACATAAAACGCCGCTTTTAACGCCACTTTGTGACAGTTTTAACGCGTTTAAAATTCAACTTTACTCTCATTTATGCAGAGCCCTCCCCATGGGTTTCTCATCCACTTAATTTAAACTCCAGTGACCCAATGAAAGACGAGGAGGTTGAGGCAGCACTAATTCATCCCAGATTCGCCGGGCTGTCGGGCTGACTACTGTTTTCTAATACAACTCGGCTCTGTTTCAACTAATTTCACTGTATTGAAAAAGCCTTGAAATGTAGTAATATTATCAACAATGTGTCAACATTATTATTTTTTCTGTCCACCTGTAAAAGGCAGAAACGCTGTTTCAGTCAGACCTGATGATTACTTAAAAGTGTGGCTGCCCTGTATCAGTCTGTCCTTGTGGCTCGTGAGTCCAGCTGGAACATCAGTGCTCTTTCTGTCCAAAACTCCATTCTTCTTAAGTTCATCCACTTTCAGTATTTACTATTGTTTTTTTTTTTTTTGTTGTAGTTTTTTTTATCGACTGTTATACTTGTCTTACAGGAGCTCCTGAAGATGTTCTGTCTTGCTTCTCCATCATCACTCTCCAGATCCTCAGACCAGCCACTCCAGAACCTTCCCAGATCCAGGATCAGAGCACTTTAATAAAAGTTTGAAACATGTCTGCTTGTTCTTCTCCTATAGCCTTAAACTAGAATTTGCTAATGAGCTTTCTTGGCTAAAGTATGCTCTTGAATGTTTTTATTTACATAAATATTTCAAGAAAAACGTTTTTCATTGCTGCGTCACCAAGATATGACTCTGAAAATGTCCTCATGATCCTGAAATGCTGGTTAAAACAAATTACTTTCAACCTCTTATAAAACAAACGTGTCTGTTGATGATTATGCCCACTACAATACTGAAGCACCTGCATACTTGCTACCAATTTGCTAACTTTCTGTAATATTTGATATTTAAGTTGAAAACATGAAATGCAACACAAATTTCAAATGTTCTAGATGAGTACTTGTTTCTAATCAACTAATCATTATTTCTGTGATTAGTCAGCTTTTTTCTTTTCAATAAACACACGGAAAAATTACAATTATCTTACTGAAAAAATGGTTTAACAGTGTTGCACATGTATAATAATCTGCACTGGTTTTGACAGTTACGGCATTCTTCAAACTTTAATAATAAAATAAAGTGAAAAGATATTTACAATTGATTACTTCAAGTTCCTACTATTTACATTTTATGCATCGATACTGTAAATTCAGACCCACTCGCCGAATCACTTCCGTCTGCCCTCGCCACGACCTTGTCCAAACATGAGAACTCCATCCAGTCCCTTCTCAATTATCAGTCCACTACCAACCAACAGTTATTTCAGCTGGATTCCATGATCCGACAGTTAAATGAGAGGCTCACTGTGTCCAATCCTCCCGGTCCTCCACCAGCCGCTCAAGATCTCCCGATACACGCTGCTCCGCCACCTCGTTTGCATTTCTGGGTCCCGGAGTCCACCCCTTCGGACACTTATCGGGGTGAGTTCGGTCAGGTGCGGGGATTTCTCCTGCAATGCATGTTGAGGTTTGAATCATACCCAGAGACGTACTGTAGCGATCCAATAAAAATCTCTTACATCATCGGTTTGCTCTGTGGTCGCGCCTTACAGTGGACGGAAGCAAAAAGCCGTGATCCAAATTTTCTTAAAGGGACCCTGCGCAATTTTCTCACTGAGTTTAAAAGCACATTTGACCATACAGAAACACCTGCTGAAATATCTAGAGCTATTTGGAACCTGAAGCAGGGAAAACAAACTGTGCTGGATTTTGCCATTGATTTCAGAACACTCGCTACCACCTCTAGTATGGACCCAGAATCTCTGAAGGGAGCTTTCACCCAAGTCCTTAATGACAAAATACAGGATCAGCTCGCCTTTTGTCCGGAGTCAGAGACATTAGAAGATCTAATAAGCCTCGCGGTATGCATAGAGAAGAGATTAAGAAATCGCCCAAACCTGGTTCGGCCATGTTATCAGCCAGCTCTGCCAAACCAGTCGGTCCGTCCCACATTACCTCCCAGTTCAGTTCACGTATCTGCCCCTTCTGATGAGCCTATGCAAATAGGTCGGGCCAGTCTAACCCCTGAGGAGAAGCAATATCGGTTATCCTCCTGGCTTTGCTTATATTGTGGACAGCCCGGTCATTTCCTGTCTAGTTGCCCGGTTCGCCCAAAAGGGAGAGCTCGCCAATAGTTCCGGGTGTATTGGTGGGTGGTAGTCTGAATGATATATCCTCCCGGTGTGCTCTAACCTGCTCAGTCTCCTTCAATCAGAACTTTTTTTCCACTAAGGCCTTGGTGGATTCCGGATGTGAAAAGAACCTACTGGATCAGACTATTGTGGACCAACTCCATATTCCTACCACTCCGCTTTCCACTCCCATCAGGGCGTCGTCTCTGGATGGTAACTCTCTCACAACCATCACCCACCAGACAGCACCCATTAGATTACAGGTCTCAGGCAACCATCATGAGACTATTACATTTTTTGTGTTTCCATCTCCCCAATCCCCGGTGGTTCTAGGACATGACTGGTTAGTCACCCATAATCCTCACATCGATTGGAGAACAAGTCAAATTTCATCCTGGAGCCCGTTTTGTTTATCTCATTGTCTTCTGTCTGCTAACCTCTCTGCCCCGGTTCCAGTTTCCAGTTCACCGACTCCTCCCGATGTGTCTCTGATTCCATCCGAATACCATGACCTCCAGGCTGTGTTTTGCAAGGACAGAGCTTCTTCTCTACCACCCCATCGCCCCTACGACTGCTGCATCGATCTTCTTCCAGGAGCCACACTACCTTCCAGCAGGTTGTACAGTTTATCCAAACCTGAACGTGAGAGCATGGCCACTTACATTTCCGAGTCGTTAGCTGCTGGTATTATTCGTCCGCCCAGCTCCCCTTTGGGGGCAGGATTTTTTTTTGTTTCTAAGAAAGACGGTTCCCTGCGCCCATGCATAGATTATCGAGGCCTGAACCAAATCACTGTAAAGAACAAGTATCCTTTGCCTTTGTTGTCCTCAACCTTTGAACCTGTTCAGAAAGCCACCATCTTTACCAAACTGGATCTCCGTAATGCCTACCACCTTGTCAGAATCCGGGAGGGTGACGAGTGGAAGACAGCTTTCAAGACTCCCCTAGGCCATTGCGAATATCTGGTCATGCCCTTTGGCCTCACCAACACCCCCGCTGTCTTCCAATCACTGGTAAACTCCGTACTCAACGATTACATTGACAAGTTTGTTACCGTCTACCTTGATGATATACTTATATTCTCCAGCACCCTCTCAGAACACCGCCACCATGTCCGTGCAGTTCTACAGCGTCTTTTGGAAAACCGTCTTTTTGTGAAATCCGAGAAATGCGAATTCCACGCTTCATCAGTGAAGTTCCTTGGATTCGTTTTGGAGAGTGGGTGGTTGAAGACAGATCCTGATAAAATCGATGCAGTCCGCAACTGGCCTATCCCAACTACACGTAAACAGTTACAACGGTTCCTAGGTTTTGCTAACTTCTACAGACGATTTATCTGTAATTACAGTCAAGTTGCATCACCCCTCACACAGTTGACTTCCGTTAAAAGACCGTTTGTATGGACTACTGAGGCAAATACAGCATTTTTAGAACTGAAGTCTCGTTTTTCCCAAGCCCCGATCCTGTCTCGCCCTGATTCCTCCCTTCAATTTACAGTTGAAGTGGACGCCTCTGATTCCAGGGTTGGTGCTGTCCTCTCCCAGAGATCCCCTTCTGACAACCAGCTCCATCCCTGTGCCTTCTTCTCCAGAAAACTCTCTCAGGCAGAACAAAATTATAATGTGGGTGACCGGGAGTTGCTGGCAGTGAAACTGGCCTTGGAGGAGTGGCGTCATTTGGCTGAGCTGAGCACCCCATCATAATCTGGAATGATCATAAGAACCTTGCCTACCTAAAAGAAGCCAAGAGACTAAATCCCAGACAATCCCGTTGGTCACTATTTTTCACCCGTTTCAATTTCATCATCTCTTTCAGACCCGGAACCAAGAACGTTAAGCCTGATGCCCTGTCCCTCCAGTATTCATCTGACAAAGACCTGGAACCTGCAACCATTCTTCCTCCGTCCTGTGTCCTGGGATCCATTACCTGGGACATCTCAAAGAAGGTTCGAGAGGCACAGCAAACTGACCCGGACCCAGGTAATGGTCCTCCCCGCAAAATGTATGTACCCCAACAGGTCCGAGGCGCAGTCATTCAATGGGCACACACGGCCAGGTTTTCAATCCATCCGGGAGTTGGTCGTACCCTCGCTCTGGTCTGCAGGTCCTTCTGGTGGCCCTCTATGTTCAAAGATATCAAAGAATACATCAGTTCCTGTCAGGTTTGTGCTCGCAACAAATGTACCAATCAGTCCCCCGCCGGATTACTGAGACCTCTTCCCATTCCATCCCGTCCATGGTCCCACATTGCTCTTGATTTTGTCACTGGTTTACCTCCCTCTAAGGGTTTCTCTGTTATACTATCCATTGTCGACAGATTCTCTAAAGCCTGCCATTTCGTTCCCTTAAAATCCCGTCCGTCCTCCGCTGTTACTGCTGAGCTGCTGATCAGACACGTCTTTCGACTCCACGGCATCCCTGACGAGATCCTATCAGACCGGGGTCCCCAATTCCTCTCTAAGGTTTGGAAGGAATTCGCCATCTCTTTAGGAGCCAACGTTTCCCTGAGCTCCGGCTATCACCCCCAGACTAATGGCCAATGTGAGCGACTCAACCAGGAGTTGGAGGCCATGCTTCGTTGTGTGTGCTCTTCAAATCCTACCAGCTGGAGCACCCAACTTCCCTGGATTGAGTACGCTCACAACTCCCATGTTTCATCCGCTACTGGTCAGTCACCATTTCAATCATCATTGGGCTACCAACCTCCGCTGTTTCCATCAGATCTCCCCACTGCCATCTCAGTTCCACAGTTCATCCGCAGTGCCAAAAGGACATGGATCCAGACTTGTGCTGCGCTGCAACGCACGGCCGAGCGGAATCGATGGTTGGCGGACCACCACCGTCGTCCTGCTCCACCTTATGTCAGTGGACAACAGGTCTGGCTCTCCACCAGGGACATCAAGCTGAAGGACACTAGCAGGAAACTTTCCCCCCGGTTCATTGGCCCCTACACCATCAGTGAAGTCATCAGTCCCTGGTCGGTTCGTCTCTTGTTGCCTCCCTTACTCAAGATACATCCTGTTTTCCATGTCTCTCTTATCAAGCCTGTTACATCCAGTACATTGTGTCCAGCCCCTCTCTCCGATCCTCCTCCTCCACCTGTCCGTCTAGCCGACGGGTCCCTGGGTTACCGTGTACATCGGCTCCTGGATGCCAGACCCCGTGGTCGGGGCCGCCAGTTTTTAGTGGATTGGGTGGGATACGGTCCCGAACACCGGCAATGGATTCCCGGCTCCTGGATCGATGACACGTCCCTCATCAGGGAGTTTGATGCTTCTCGTGCCTCCTCCTCCACCTCCTCCTCCTCTCCTTCGCCGCCGAGTGGCGGCCCTTGAGGGGGGGGGGGGGGGGGGTACTGTCATGGTCTGTGCTGAGCTAACACCTGTTTGTGTTGAGTTTCTCTGTGTGCAGGTGGGTATGTCCGGAGAGCAGCTGTTGTTGATCTCCTCATCAGCGGTCAGGGGATTTAAGGAGTGTCGGGACAACACATCAGCGCTGGATGATTACTCAGTATTGGGTAGTATTCTCGCCAGAACCTTGCCTGTCTTGTGTATTTCCTGTTTACCTCGCTTCGATCAAGTTAATCTGCCCTGTTACCTCCGACCTCCTCAGGTACCTTCCATTCATCTGCCAACTTCCACCACCAAGCAAGAGACTCACCGGATCATCCTGCTCACCAGCCCGTTGCTCGCCCCTGACCACCTGCTCTCCAACCCCCACCTGCCATCAGTTCAACCTGGACTCCGGTGCTCAGCTCCCAGACATTTCCTCTGCCTCTCGCCCGACCAACTCAGCCAGCCTGGACGTGCCCTCCTCTCAAACTTTCTCTAACTACCTGGAAACCGTAAGACAAAATCTCATTACCTTTATGCCCATTGTCCTGCAACTACTCACTCTGGTTTTCTGCTGCAGAACTTCATCAGAACCTCCCGAATCCCATTCAACATCTGCATCACTCATCCACCTTAAATAAATAATTTTACTCACCTTCTGCCTGTGTGTGATTCTGCATGTCGTGGGTCAAAAGACTTCAACCCAACATGACAAAAAGTATTAGTATCAGCACCTCTCTGACAGCATGGTGGGAGTATCTTAAAATGACCGAGTCTTCACTAGTACCATGCAGACGCACACCTATCTGGAATAATTCTGACATTTTGCAAAACAACAAAATGATGAACCTTCCGGACTGGAAAAATAAAGGAATCCTATACCTGGAACACATATATGAAGGATTGGACTTCATCCCATTTAATAGAATAGTCTCCCAATTTGGAACGGATAAGAATAGCTTTTTAGAATATCACCAAATTAAATCTGTAGTCAAACAAAAATTTAAGCTCAATAAAATAGAATTACAAACACCACCAAGGGTATTAGACTTTTATAATCTCAAACCACCAAACTACTGTCTAAAGTATACAAGACACTGTCCAAAACAGACGATAAAATTGCAATCCCTATTGAAAAATGGGAGGTGGATCTATCAGTTAGCTTTGACCAGGACTTCTGGTCCCAAACTTGTTTAAAAACTTTTAAAATGATCAGACACCCCATTTTACAATTAATTCAGTACAAAATTCTACACAGAGTACACTATACAGGCCACCGGATGTTCAAGATGGGGTTTGTGTCGTCTGACACCTGTACACACTGCACAAACAACATTCCTGACAATTACATTCATGCACTGTGGTCCTGCCCACCTGTCCAGGAATTTTGGGGTAGAGTATGTGAGGATCTGTCAAAATGTCTGAAATGCCATGTCCCAACTTCCCCCTCTCTTTGTTTACTGGGAAACCTGGACGATGTCCCGATTGAAACATCTTTGGTTCACGTGGTTCTGACTGCCATATGCATCGCTAAGAAAACTATCCTCTTGAATTGGAAAAATAGAGAAACTCTCTGCTTTAACCAGTATAGAAATCTTTTGTTAGATCATATTGCACTTGATATAGCCTCTGCTTCCACTTCAGATGAATCTCTCTGGGCTCCTTTGATCGGTTCCATCACATAGCGAGGGTGGGGGGCCGTTAATGTTGTCCTGCGGGATGGTGTGGGTGGGGGGTGGGGTGGGGGTGGGGGGTCTGAGTTTGGAGAATCCGGGTGTTCCCTGGGGGTGGGTTCACTGGGGGTGTCTGGGACTGGGGGGCCGTTGCCCCCCTCTGGAGGTGCTTGGGTTGCCTCGGGGGGGTGGACTGCTGGCGGTTGTGAGTTGGGCCCCTTGGGGATCTAGGCAGCGGCCATGGGTCACTGCCTGGTGGCTGCAATGCCCCTGGGCGGGTCTGGGTGGGGGCCTGGGGGCTCGGGGTTTGGGGGTGGCCGGCACCGTGTGGGGATCTGGGAGGGGCCTTGGGGGTCGGGTCCTGACATATATGCTGCCGGGAAGAAGGCAGGAACACGCAGCAGTGCCTGGTCCGGGTTCGGGGGCCTCAGGTAGACCTTGGCTCCTCTGCCGTTCCATCACAGGGGAGCGGGAGGTCCAGGATGGGGAGGACCCAACCTTACCTGGATGCCCCATGTCTTATATATTCTGGAAGTTGTGCAAATGCAGGGACGGGCATAGATATTCTGCTGGGGTGGGGCTGGGTTGGTGCCCTCGGACTCCGTGAGGCTCTGTAATGCTGCTGCTTTGGGCCCTGGCAGGATGGGCTGGGGTCTCCATGCCCTGGGTGGCAGTTTGACAACAGAGGTGCCTATAGGGGCCAGTAGGGGAGCTGGCTCCCTGGAGGGCTAAGCCCAACCAGCCATTCCTCCCCATCCCCGCATATTTCTCTCCTCCTGCTCCCTCACATCATCACACAAACATACACATAGGATCTTGGGGGGTGGGCAAGTCAGGGAGTGCGGGTATGGACCCCATTTCCGCATTCCTGTGGCAACCTGCCCCCCAATTTTATTTGCACCTTATACGCTTCCACTGGCAACATTCCACACAAACACACACTTAGGGCCTTGGGAGTGAGCACATTCAACAGCATTTGGCAGGGGGATATTTCAGCCTCCTCCCGGGTGCCAGTTCCCACTTCCAATTTTAAACCGCACTTAGACACTGATGGCTGAAGGTGTGAGTGGGGTGGTGCGGTGGCATCAGCGGGCATAGGCCGGATGATGCCCGCACTGCCCACTCACCACAGCCATGGAATACACCTCATGATTACACAACACTATATTGGAGCAGGCGGAGGGAGACTAGGGGTCTTTGCCACCTCTGTTGTTGCTCGACTTCCTGGGGCTGGAGGCTAGGAGGGGGATCTGGCCGTCTGGTTGGGGTCTGGGGTGGTGGGTTTCTGTGCTCAGCGTTGGGCGGGGGAGCCTGCTCATCAGCACCCCAGCAGAAAGGGTCAAACTCTGGTTACCGGTGATGGTTGTACCCAATGTGCAGCAGTACCGGGACCAGAGTGAATAGGGTGTGTATGGGGAGCATGAGTGGGTGTCCGGCGTGCATTTTTGTAAGTCCTGGGTTGTATGTGCATGTGTGAGCATGAGGGGAGTGTGTGACTGTGTTTGTGTATGACTGTATATGTCAAGTGGGGCCTTTGACTCCTCCCCTCTTCTGGAACTTCTCTTGATGATATAGATCTTTGTCCCCACTCCCCCTGCCACACCTGGTGTGAGGGGTTGTGCCGTGGTCTGCCTGAGTGTTCGTGGCAACCGGGTCTGGGGGTTTAAGATTTTGGCATCTGCCTGATAGATCACGGTGGCTGCCTGGTGTGGTCTGGGTCCCTGGGCTCTGCTGGGTCCCCGGCGGGGGTGGTCGCCCCTGGGTCCCGGGTTGCTGGGTCCCGGGCTCGGCCGGCTAGGGGGTGGGAGGCTGCGGGCGGGCCTGTGGGCTTGCCGCTGATATCTCCCGGGACTCTGCCGGCTGCTGGTTGTGCCCCCCCCCCCCCCCCCCCCCCCCCCCGGGGCGATCCTCTGTGCCTCTCGAGGGGGGCGGGGGCCTTTCTGGTTGCAGTCTCCTTGGGGTTCTTGTGTTCTGGGGCAGCGCCTGGATCTCTGGGACTTGGAGCTTCCCCGTCTCCTGCGCATCTTTGGGGGGCGGATCTGTGGTCCCTCACACTCTCTGTTGGACGCTCCTATAGAGAAACCTTGCATAAACAAGCGCATGTACACACACAGGTGCTCACATGGTGCTCTCAAAAGTATGGGCTTGGGCACGTTAAACACAGGTCTTAAGACTATGGTGGGCACTTAATGCACTGTGATTTATTATCGTGATTCTTCAGTTAAGCAATGTTGATTATATATTTTTTCATCAAGTTGACGCAGTGATAGCTAGATCTTGTTGTATTGTTGTTGTGTCCCTTTTTTTGTCCTTTTGCTTTTTTTTGTCTTTTTTTGCAGGTCTAGAAGCAGACTCTTGTTCATTGTTTATTTTTGTGGACCCCCCCCCTCCCCCCCTCCCCCCCACCTTTTCTTTTCCTTTCTCTTTCACCTCTGTCTCTGTGTCTGGTCGGAATTACCAAGCATTCAACAACAATAACTATAAAGTTTTAAGTATCAGGCGTGACATTAAAAGCAAACGCTTTGATGCTCCACCTGAGAGTAAATCTGTAAGGCTTGTTACCAGCATTCAGACATCAATTCTGTTTGCTTCACAGCCAGACAGGACACGGTAAAAAACAAAAACAAAAAAACAAAAAAAAAGAATGTTTTCTAACAAACATTGTTAGAACTTTCATCAACCATAAATAACGTTGTAAAGACGTTACAAGAACATGGTTCTAGGAATGTTTTTTTTCAGCATTTTGAGAACTTTAATCAATCACAAAAACATTATATACACGTTCAGAGAATGTTGTTATAAAAACGTTTTCTATCACCGTTATGAGAACTTTCATCATGCAGAAAAAATGTTGTTACAATGTTCTTATAACAATCTTCTAAGAACACCTGCTATCAACATTACAGCAACATTAATAACGTTCAAAGAACATTTTGAAAACATTACTTTAACAACGTTATATACTAACATTAAAAAACTTTTAAAAAATGTTAGCGAAAGTTATGGGAACATTCCCTGTTAGCTGGGCAGCAGAAAGTGGCTGACGTACTGTCCAGAGCGTCACATGCTGTATTGCTTCATCTGCATGGCATTTGGTAAGAGAACTGATAGTAGTCTGTTCGTCAGTGGAATGTCAGAATGGAAGCATGTACACCAGCGCACCGAGGAACATGAGAGAAGCAGTGCACACAGAAACTGTGCTGAAGCATACCTCTTGAAATCTGCCAGTGCTGATATCAGCAGTTTGTTTCGTGGCAGTCAGATGACCGCACACAGAGAGCAGGTCAAAAAGAGATGACAGGCTTTGGAGCGCATAATAGATGTCATCAAGGTTCTTGGGAAGAGGGGACTTGCATACAGGAGGTCAGAAAATGAGGCAGCATATACCCTGGAAGACCACACAGTTCACCATGGAAATTTCCTTGAACTCATACTTCTACTGGGGAAGTACGATTTCTGTTTAAAAGAGCACCTGGATAGCTGCATTGAGGAAAGTTACTTTTGTCTGGAGGCACAAGAGGCAGAGGTTCCCTTGTAACGTTTCTCTCCAAAACCACAGTCAACTCAGTGATAGATGCAATTCACCATCTGATTCAAGAAAACGTATCACATGAGATCAAGAAAGCAGGAATGTTTTCGGTTCAGCTGGACACAACACAGGACATCTCCTCTCAGGACCAGTGCTCTATTATTATGAGGTATGTTACTGATGTTGTTAATGAGAGGCTTGTTGCAGTGCTGAAGTGTAGTTCATCTACTGGACAGGCCTTTGTTGACATGCTGTCAGATGTTCTGGAAAAAATGGGCCTCAGCAAGACAATGTGCATTGGAAACGTGACCGATGGTGCATCAATTATGCAGGATTTTCTTCACTATTTTCTGCACATCACCAAACCAGGTGCATGTCTGGTGCTATGCATATGTGCTAAATCTGTCATGTCTGCGTCTCCCCTCATGTGTCTCCTTGTGTTCTCCATCCCTCTCTAGGTTTTCCTTTTGTGTCTCCCAGCGCCCTCATGTGTCCTTGTCTGCGTCTTCCTCATGTGTCTCCTGGTGTTCTCCATTTGCTCCCAGATCTTCAGCCCTCTAGGTTTCCCTCCTCAGGTATCCCCCTCCCAGGTCCTGTGCTCCCGTGGCCCCTTTACTCATGCCCCTGTAGTTTTTCTTTCTGTAGTGATTTTCCTTTAGTTTCAGTTTTTAATTATGTTTTCTGGCCTTCTGGTCTTTAGGTTTTTCTCTTAGGTCATTTTCCTTTAGCTGCAGCCATTAATGTTATTAGTCTCTCTAGTGTGTTTTTCCCATCGGTGTTTGAGGTCCCCCCCCCCCAGATTATTAGTTATGTTCCTGCTCTTCTTGTCTTTAGGTTTTATTCTTAGGTCATGTTAGTTTCCTCCCTGATTAGTAATTGAGTTGACCTGGCCTCTCTCTCCCCACACACCTGCAGTTCATCTCCCTCTCATCCTCCCCAGTGTATGAAACCCTGTCTGTGTCTCAATGAGTGCGTTTACATGCAGCCAGTAACCCTTTTAAAACCCGAATATTCGCAATAACCCGGTTCCGCACGGCCATGTAAACATCGCCAAAAACCCGGATATGCTCATAACCGGGTTTTTAAAAACCCGGTTACTACACCTGGGGTAAACCTTTTCCAACCCGAATGTTTGGTCGTGTAAACGCATATCGGGATATCCCCATCAAAGCGTGTGTTCTGCGCATGCTCTGTTCGCAAGGAATCTTGGTCTTTTGAGTAGCGAGACGTCTTGTATGCGCTAGAACACCGGAAGTAAACAACAAGTTGGGAGCAACATAGCGAGTCGCGGCACAGCACCACACTTTTGGAGTGACGAGGAAACTAAAGCGCAAACAAACGCGGTCGCTATCTCTTCCGAACTGGGAAACATGTTGTTGTTTTCATGGATACTGGAAATAGAAGAACCGGAAATGACGAATATTGCGTCTTGACATAGTCCATACGTCCTGACGCCACCGCAATGTCCGCATTTAAATCGGGTTATGCAAGTTAAGGGTAACTCTTTCTATTTATGCTTGTAAACGGGTTATTCTGATCAACTCAGAAACCCGAATACCGACCTTAACCCGATCATAACCCGATATTGGCTGCATGTAAACGTAGTCATTGTTTTGTCGGTCCATTGTTTTGTGTCAGTGTTGTTTTGTTCCTTGTCACTAGGTCGCTAGATTTTGTGCTCTAAAGTGAGCTTTCATTCTCCAGGGTTTCAGGACAAAGGTTTTTGGCTTCCTGCCCTTTTGGAATTTTTTGTTCTCCTTCCTAATAAAGGAATGTTTTCATTTACATCCACTACTGCCTCATGTCATTCTGGGTGTCTGCATTTTGGGTCCAAACCTCCTCCAGACTCGCAACGTGACAAAATCTGGTGCTATGCACATGTGCTAAATCTGGTGCTTGCAAACACAACCCAGGTTGTTAATGAGAGCAGGTCCCTTTTTGCACTCCTCAATGGCATTGCTGTATTTATCAAAGAGTCATATCAAAGGATGAATGTGTGGGAAGAGACGGCCAAAACAAAAGAGGGAGAATCCTTGCTCCTATTGGTGAGACACGTTGGTGGGCCAAGCACGAGGCCCTGAAGAAGGTGTTTGGCTCCTTTGGAAAGCTGGAAAATGGTCTGTATGTCGATGTACTGTTGACATTATCAGCCATCCAGAAACGGGCAACAGTAAAACCCGCCATCCGTGTCATGGCCAGAGGATATGCTGAGTCTTTGCTGAAGTGTGAGACGATCTTAACGGCTTAAATCTTCCTCCACATATTTGAGCATACCTCTCCATTGTCTAAGTACCTTCAGACAGCAGGATTGGACATCCTCTCTGCCCACAGAATGGTAGTATCACACAGCATACACTGAAAAGCTTGTGAAGAGATTTTGAATCTGTAAAAAAAGCAGCAGGCACATTTGTCAAGTGGACAAACACAAAAATCCAAGAGAAAGATGACATGGGCATTGAAGTGGAGGCCACATTGCCACAAAAGAGGAAGAGGATGAAGAAAGTCTTGCCTGGAGAGATGGCTCAAGATGAAACCCTGGATGATGCAGAAAAATCCCATCAGGTGAATGTGCATAACCAGATCATGCAACGGGGGCCATTTGTAAACGCTTTTTAATGCATGGGAATCTACATGCCGACTTGGCATGTCTGGATCCCAGACACTTCCCTCAGCTCTGTACCAATGCTCTTCCCCAGTCTGCTCTTCAAGATTTGAGCAAGTGCTTGCAAGGATTTCACAGCAGGGCAACTAAGGAAAATATACAGGCTGAATTGAAAAGCTTTGCACTCCAGCAGAACAGGTTGAAGGCATCCCCATTGGCAGAATACAAGGCAAGAACAGTACAAGATGGATCAGATGGTGAAGAGGACAACACAGAAGAGGTTGAGATAACTCCCATAAGCTGTTGCTCCTGCAAAGAATGTCCTCTGTGCTGCTACCAAATACTTCGTCGTTTCAACATGCTAACAGATGCATACCCTGTTCTAGGCCTTGCTTATGAATGCCTCCTCACAT